>NC_064285.1:62703094-62940322 GCF_019186545.1 Solanum stenotomum
TATATATATATTTTATTGTTCCATGGTCAGTTTCATTTTTTATTAGTCCCGTCAACACTTGAGGTTTTCCCTTTAAAAGTTTTCTTTTAAGTTATCCCCCTTGATAAAAAAAATAATAATAGTAATAAATAAATAAGTTTTTTTTTACTTAGTTAAAATTCCATAATTAGTTAAAATGAATGAGTTCTTTCACTTTATTAAACTTTTCAAAATTAGTCAAAGTTGTGTGTTCTTTACTTAGTTAAATTTAAAAAAATATTTAGTTAAAGTAAATGAGTTCTTTTACTTAGTTAAAATTTCAAAATTAGTCAAAATCATTTTTCGTCAAATCGTCGGTCAACCGCAAGTTAGCGGACATTCCGAGGGCCTAACACCTTCTCGGAATGTACATTGAACTCGAACCCTTTTTCAATTGATTTTATCTGTTTTAAATCTTTTGAAAAACTCTAAGATTTTTCTTGATTTTTTACTAAAAATTAAGTGGCGGCTTTGTCCTTTTGAAAACCCGATTTCTCTTAAACCATAAGTTTAATCGGTTTTTCGAAAACACAGTCATATTTCCTTTTACATATATTTTTAAGTAAAACAAACAAAAGAGGGTTAGTAAAGGAAATTGCATCTTGCGTTTCATGTTATTTATTAGAAATTTATTAGAAGTAGTGGAAAAATAATATATGTAGAAAAATAATCCATGTCATTTTTTGTGGGATATATATATATATATGAATGAATGACTTTTTTATTTTTTAATAATAAAAACAAAAGCTAGATCAGTGCATATATTTTTAGAAAATGTCAACGAAGGTCTTCAAAAATTATTAGTCCATATGAATTTGTATAAATGACATGGGGAAAAATATGTTGTTGAGAATATAGGTCATTTATAACACATTTTAGTTAATGTAGTTAGTTAAAAGTTAGTTAGTCAGAATTAGTTAGAAAGTTTGTTAGTTTGTTACTAGTCTAAAATGTGTGTATATAATGATCAATTGTACAGTTTCAGTTCCTTTAATTCACATTCAATGGAATATAATTTTCATGCAACTCTTATAGATTCTTCTTCTTCTCTCTTGTGAGTTCAAGCTCCATCATTGGAGGAACTCAATTAATTAGCAGCAACCTGTGCTGATTTTCTCATGGTATCAAAGCTTTGGACATAGATCCTGCTCCATTTTCCGCATCCACATCTGTGAGTTTTGTTTTTTTTTCCAAAGAAGTTGTATTGTGAATTCTACTGCTGAGTTCATCTTCTGAACTTTGAGTTTCCAGCTGTTAGTGATTAAACTAACATTGTTCCCTTCTTTCTGTTCTCGTTTTCATTTCTTTTTTAGTCCTGTTGTTGTTCAAATTGTATTTGTTCCTTATTCCTGTTTTGAACCCCATCGCGATTTCACCATGGATGAAAATCAAATTGATCCAATTTCGACTGGTTCTACATCCACTGCTAGGATGGATATTGTTGTCAGTCCCTTCTATTTGCATCCTTCTGAGAATGCAAGTTCGTCCCTATTGCCTGGAGTTTTCGATGGCACTGGTTATAGATCTTGGAGAAGAGCTGTTCTTAGAGCTTTATCTGTTAAGAGTAAAACAGGCTTTATCAATGGAAAAATAGTAAGGCCCAATCTAGATGATCCTAGTTTCCAACAGTGGGAGAAGTGTGATGACATAGTAACCTCTTGGATTCTGAATTCCCTGTCACCTGATCTAAGAGATAGTCTGCAGTATGTTAACGATGCACATGAATTATGGGCTGAATTGGAGGAAAGATATGACCAGACAAATGGTTGTAAGTTGTATCAGCTACAGAAAGAAATCAATGATCTTGTTCAAGGAACTTTGGATGTCACTGGGTATTATACGAAGATGAAAAAGCTCTTCTAAGGGACTTACAGAGAACTCTAGTACTATCAGGTCTACTTTGTTTTGTGATTTCTGCAGGAGATCAGGACACACCAGGGAAAGATGTTACAAGCTTCATGGGTACCCACCCAACTCTAAATTCTCTAAAGGAAAGGGTTCCAACTCTGCAGTGGCAACTATGTGTAGTAGTGAGACTGATGGAAACCACTGTGATGAAGATTCTGAGTTAAAGAAGCAGGTGTCATTAAACCTGTCCAAAGATCAGTATGAACAACTATTAAACCTCTCGGGATCTCTACAAGCTGGACATGGAACTTCCAACTCAGAAAATGTGTTCAGTGGAGCTGTGAACCTGGCAGGTGTACTTGTGTGCTATTCTTCCATTACTGAGATTGGTGACCTTTCTTGTAAATGTGCTAAATTAACTGCTGGTTCTTGGATCATAGACTCCGGAGCATCACATCATATGACATATAACAAAGCCATTCTCACAAATATTAGACCACTACCATATCCTTTTCTCATCTCCCTACCTAATGGTTACAAAGTTAAAGTGACTGAAATTGGTGATGTATGTTTAAATCAAGTTTTAACATTGCAGAAAATTTTATTTGTGCCTACTTTCAAATTCAATCTCATATTAGTTCATTGTCTAGCATTACAACTTAAAAATGTAATCAGTTTTAATAGTGTTTCTTGTTTGTTGCAGGGCCCTTATCTGAAGAGCTCTCTGGAACTTGGTATAGCAAAGAATGGCCTCTATTTCTTGTGTACACAATGCCACAACTGTGGTTCTTCTTCTGATGGCCCTCCTGTCACTGCAAATCATTTTACTTCCTTAGCTAAATATGCTAACAGTCCAGTTCAAAACATTCATTACTCTACTGTAAAAGGTTTTTCTCATATGAATAAAGAGGGTTGTTCTGATTTTAATTTTGTTTCCCACTCCACTACCAAGTGTTCTTCTTTTGAAGTTAATTCTGATGGCACTTATACTAATGATCTCTTGTGGTATGCTAGACTAGGCCATGTACCTTTTGTAAAAATGAAGGGCATCTCTACTATTCCTTGTCATTTCTCTACCAAACAACCTTTCACTTGTACCATATGCCCTATGGCAAGGCAGACAAGAATGTCATTCTGAGAAAGCACAACCACCACCACCAGGCCTTTTAAGTTGCTTCACATTGACCTATTGGGACCATACCACATTCCCACTCATGATGGTTTTCACTACTTTTTAACCTTAGTAGATGATCATACTAGATCAACCTAGACACAATTGCTTAGATGTAAGAGCAATGCTTTGCAAACACTCAAGGCATTTATTTCCCTTGTTGAGAACCAATTTCAGACTAAGCTGAAGACCATCAGGTCTGATAATGGTCTGGAATTCACCTCAAATGAAGCCACACATTTTTTCCAAGAAAATGGTATAATCCATCAAAAATCTTGTCCCTATACACCTCAACAAAATGGTGTAGTTGAAAGGAAACATAAGTATCTTCTTGAAACTGCAAGGGCACTCATATTTCAGTCTAAATTGCCCATGAGATATTGGGGAGAGTGTGTCTTAACAACCACATATCTTATTAACAGATTACTTTCCAAGATCCTACAAAACAAATCCCTTTATGAAATGTTATATCAAACACAACCTACATATTCTCACCTTAGGAGTTTTGGATGTTTATGTTTTCCCACTACCCTGAAAACCCATAGAGATAAGTTTGAACCAAGGGCAATACCACACATTTTTGTAGGATACCCATTCAACACAAAAGGTTGCAAGGTTTTGGATTTAGCTACAAAAAGAGTTCATGTGTGCAGAGATGTTTCTTTTCATGAGTCTGTCTTCCCTTTTGTAATTGCCCCTGATAATTCTACTTTTGCTTCTGTTTTAAAGTGCATTGTTCATTATCCTAAAACTTAATCTTGCATGCCTGGTACACCTAGCATTTTCTCTAATGATGACTTCTTAAACATTAACATACCACATGCAGTCACTACGAATAAAGTAACAACAGTAGATACAACATCACATGAACTCCTTAATGTAGTCCCTGATATCCAAATATCTACCAATATAAATGAACATACACCAGGTACTACCATTCCTAATACACCAGTTCCACCCTGTGATGCTCCACCTGCTCTTCGCAGAACAACCAGGTCACTCCATACCCCTCACTACCTCAAAGAATACAAATACACTTTACCTAAATTACATTCATCAACACAACCTGATTCTCACCATTCTCTTACATCCTTCCTGACCAACCATGACAGTATTTGTTTTACCATATTGTATTCTGATAGCCAGCAATTAGTTGAAAACATCTCTCATGATTGTGAACCTTCCTTATATGAAGAAGCAATTTTGTATCCTGCCTGGCAAATGGCTATGACACAGGAATTTGAAGCTCTTTATGCAAATAATACTTGGGAATTAGTTCCTCTGCCTAAGGATAAGAAGGCCATTGGTTGTAAGTGGGTATATAAAATCAAGCACAAGGCTGACGGTAGTGTAGAAAGGTTTAAGGCAAGACTGGTAGTTAAGGGGTACACTCAACAGGCTGGTGTAGATTACAATGAAACCTCTCTCCTATAGTAAAGATGACTACTGTTAGGAGTTTGATTACACTGGCTGTTAAAAAGGGATGGGGTCTGTATCAGTTAGATGTCAACAATGCCTTCCTCTATAGTGATTTGAATAAGGAAGTCTACATGAAATTACCACCAGGTCTTGCAATGGATTTCCCAAACATGGTGTGCAAATTGGAAAAATCTTTATATGGTTTAAAACAGGCTAGTAGGCAGTGGTATGATAAGTTGGCCAGCAGTCTTTGTTCTAGGGGGTACATACATTCACATAGTGATTACTAACTGTTTCACACAAAGAAAGGCAGTTCTTTGGTTTTTGTTGCTGTCTATGTTGATGATGTGATTCTAACTAGGACTGATTTGGCAGAGATTAACTCTCTAAAGTCTTTCCTGAATGATCAGTTTAAAATAAAGGATTTAGGTAGACTTCACTACTTCCTGGGCTTGGAAATATTGTACAGACATGATGGGGTTCTCATCTCACAAAGAAAGTTCACCATTGATCTCTTGAAGGAATTTGATTCTCTGAACTGCAAAACTGTTGCTTCAGCACTTGACTACACTGAAAAATTAAAGGCCTCTAATGGGCAGCTACTATCTGATCCTACTTATTACAGAAAGTTAGTAGGCAAACTTAACTTTCTAACACATACTAGGATGGATATAGCATACAGTGTGCAGCACCTAAGTCAGTTTATGCAAACACCTAGGGAACCACACTTAAAGGCAGCTTATCATGTCCTCAGATATCTGAGACAAGATCCTACAATGGGAATATTCATTCAAATAAACCTGATCTTACTGTCAGGGCATATTGCGACTCAGATTGGGGTGCTTGTTCTGATTCAAGGAAGTCAGTCAGTGGGTATCTAGTCCTCATGGGTGATAGTCCTGTCAGCTGGAAGTCCAAGAACCAGGCAACAATATCTTTGTCCTCTGCTGAAGCAGAATATAGAGCTATAAGACAGGTAGTAGGGGAGCTAGTTTGGTTTGAAAGATTGATGAATGAGTTGTCTGTATAATGCCTCTTACCTATACAAGCTTTTTGTGATAGTCAAGCTGCAGTACACATTGCCAAGAACCCAGTATTCCATGAAAGGACAAAACACATAGAAATAGACTGCCATTTTGTTAGAGATAAACTTCAGCAAGGCTTGATCACTCTCCACCATATTTCCACTGATTCACAACTGGCAGATATCCTCATAAAGGCTCTTACTGGAGTAAAGCATGCTACATTATTGAACAAGTTGTCTGTAAATACACTTACTTCCAACTTGAGAGGGGTGTTGAGAATATAGGTCATTTATAACACATTTTAGTTAGTGCAATTAGTTAGAAAGTTTGTTAGTTTGTTACTAGTCTAAAATGTGTGTATATAATGATCAATTGTACAGTTTCAGTTCCTTTAATTCACATTCAATGGAATATAATTTTCATGCAACTCTTCTAGATTCTTCTTCTTCTCTCTTGTGAGTTCAAGCTCCATCAATGGAGGAACTCAATTGATTAGCAACAACCTGTGCTGATTTTCTCATATGTAACATAAATATTGACTAGTTAAGGTGAATATAATAATTAACAAAAAGATCAAGACATATTTAAAAAAAAAATTGAAGGCAATGTATATATGGAAATTTGAAACAAAATGAAGGTTTTGAAAAACAATAGAATTTTTTTAAAAGTTAAGTGTGTTTGGTACAGAGGGAAATATAATTCCATATTTGGTTGGTCAAATATTTTTAAAATTAATTTTTCAAGAAAAACAAACTCTTTAAAAATGATTTTCCTGATAAAAATAGGGATGATAAATTCATTGTCCTATCCACACTGACCCAACATCCCCAATTCTCATCACTTGACTATCCCACCTTGAACCATTACTCCCCACCCCTTTCCGCACATATAGTATTTTGCTAGATTATGTATAAATTCTTTTGGATAATATTTTTTTCACTTATCACACACCAGAAAATAAATAAAAACCCTATTTATTTACCAACAAAGCATTGTTGGTAAAAGTCAACAAATATTTTATTGTGTCTAAAAATAGTATTATTACTACAATAAGTTTCAACTCGTGGCAAAAATGAATAATTAGCTACAAATTTTAGTATAGCAGAAAAGACGTGGCTATATCATTTAATTGTTGCCACAAATTTTTATAACTTGAAGCAAAAATATTTATTCAGCTACAATAGTTTATTTCAAATAGTTTATTGTAGCTAAAATATTACTACTGCTACAATAATTTTTTTAGCGTGTCAAAAATTTATGATTAGCTACAAAAAGTTTACTATAGCACTAAGATTGTAGCTATTCATCCAATTTTTGCCACAATTATTAGCAAGTGTAGCAAAAATGAAGGATTAGCTTTGTTATAAAAATTTTGTGGCTAAGAAATTTTACGAATTTTTAGATAGCTATGAAGTTTAAAATTTTGTGGTTATTACTAGGTAATTGCTACGCTTTATACATTCATAGCTTAGATTTCGTAACTATAGATACAATGTGTTGTAGTGCGGTCATAAATAATTGCATTAAACTAAGGAATAATCCTTTACTAATATCTGAATATTAAAAATATTTAAGAGATAGGATCTTCAAAAAAAAAACAATATTAAGACTATTATAACATGAACAAGAATACTCTACCTTTTCACATTAGCTTTATCTCATTTCATCCATTTTTTTAGATTTATCATTCAAACTGTAGATGTGCAACATTATATAAAGACATAAAATGATACAATTTATCCAAACATTGTATTCATTAAAATAATACAATACAATACCTTATGAAACAAAACATAACAACCATCCAAATAGACATTGTAATATAGCAAAAATAGAACAATTAATATCCTGTTTCCAGAAAACTCAAATCTTACTGATAAAACAAAACTCAAATTGATTTTTTTCAAGAAATTCATCAAACACTTAGGGCAAATATAGTTTTAACTAACAAAATTAAATTATTGTTTCAAAACATGAAAAATCAATGATGGGATATTCAAATTCCACCACTATTATCTTCGCGGCCACTCTCTCTTTCATTGCTGCCACTATTTGCACCATTACTAGCTCTGTGATCGTCGCCAACTAGACCTCTCACAATTTGTTGAACCTTGTGATTCCAGCACCAATTTAGGTTGTTCAGAAAATATTCTCGCTTGTATTTTTCCTTTGGTGTGAATAATATTCTTATTTGGTCCTTTATTCCAGGCTCTCCCTCCAAGATTGAAGATTCTATTTTTCTTTTCGGGGAGGAATCTTCTTCTGACATTCCAACATCCTTTCATTTAAAAAATATTACTGTTGTAAGAATACATAAAAACATATATATATATATATATATAGAGAGAGAGAGAGAGAAATAACGACCAAAAATTATAGTGCAACTACAAAATTAGTTGTCAAATAGCTTATATCTAACAAGTATTTTTTGATAATTTGTTGTTAATACATTACTAAATAAGATTATATAATGATAAAAAAAAATTATTCAAATGATGAGATTTATCAATTTCTAATTCCTATATTTTCTATAGTGATTTTTTAATTAAAAAAATCGTTGTCTAATAGCTAGCGTAACATTAAATTACCTTGTTTTTGTGTTTCACATTCATATTCATGAGGTTGTTCATTGCTCCACCGAGAAACTTTTTGACCTCCCTCTTGCCATAGTTGTTGCTTTTCAGTTTCTTTGTTGCAGACTTCCTTTCCAAGATAGAACATTCAGCCTTTCTTTTCATGGAGTGATTTTCAATAACCTCAACATTTGGATAAATAAGAAAAAAATAATAAGAATAATGTAAATGTATTTTCATCTTAACATGACAATAAAAATTAGTATCATATAGTTAGGACCTTACCTCTTTTACTTCAGTGATTTCTTGATCAACTTCAAGCTTTGATAAACCCCTGAATACATATTTTCTTACCTCTACAAGAGAACGACATTGTTTGCTCTTATGATAGTAATACTGCAATTCAACAAAGATTTTTATTACGAACTAACTATATATATATGATTTTACAAAATACAAACTGCACACATTAACTAGCTCTCATTTTCTTGATATATCATTGGTTAGGGATTCATTGGTCCTTAATTAGGATTAAAACTAGTTATATATAAAAAATTAAATAGCTAAAGAAAAATATAAAATATAAAATCCAAATAACTTTGAATGTGATAGCATTGTTGTAGTTTAGTAGTCCAATTTATAACAAGAAAATAAAGTTTAATTATCGCTTAACACACACAAAACAAATGTTGTGATTCTTTGTTTTCAGGAAAAAAGAAAAGATAAAACAAGAGATAATATAATTAAGTGGATAGTGATCAATAAATCTAAAAATTGTATTTACCATGTCAGATGCTCCGGATCCATTTTCACGTTGTCTCTTTTCAGCTACCCATCCATGTAGCATCTCCTTATATTTACGATTCAGACGATCAGTAATTGGTTCTTTTGTAGAATTTGTACCAACTGTTTGTGGATTATAAATGGTGTAACAGTTAGCTTCATCTTTAGAAGGTTCAATTTGGAAGCTAACATTACGAAAGACTGATCTATTCTTCTTCTCATGATCAATCATGTTTTCAGAAACTCTCAAAGGAATTATAAGAAGAAGAAAAAGTAAAGAAAGCTCAAGAATAATAGTTGAGAAGTAATGTGGTTTGATGCTTGAAATAACGAGGACTATATATAGATAATTAAATTGAGAAGATGGAAAGTAATTTTGAAGATAGATAAGGATGAAATTAATAAGATATGATATCTTTTAGAAAAAAAAAATTATGATATTTGAATATTTGGTCAATACTTATTAATCATTTGTAGTAGGTGACGCTTTTAGAAAAAAAATCATGATATTTGGATATTTGGTCAGTATTTATTTATTATTTGTAGAGGTGGCTCTTTTAGGAAAAACAATCACGAATTTTGGACATTTGGTCAATATTTATTTATTGTTTTATAAGGCGAAATGGTCGAGGGGAGACCCTTCTTATCCTGATTTGACTAAGCTTATGTGACATTTAAATTTGCTGAGTCGGATAAAATGTGTGGTTACACATATTTAAAAGCGAGTGAACACAAAAGTTTGAACTAAAAAATATTAAAAAAATTATAAGAGTGGGGATTTTTTTTTGGGGGGTGGGGTAGCAAAATTAAAAAGAACTAAAAAATACTTTGTTTTCTTTTTTGAACTTTATATATAAACAAAAGGCGTAATATATAAATATGTCATTTAACTTGACCTCAGTTTGAATCTATTCTCTCCAACTTTTGGTGTGCAGGAATAGACACTTAAATTTTTATGAAGTTGAACGCGTAAATACATGTGTCCTACGTGGCATAATACACGTAGGATTTCGCATCGAGCATGATTTTACATGTATGACGCCAAGTAGGACGTGTGTATCTAGTTGTTCAACTCTATACAAATTTAAGTACCTACTTGTTGTGAGGCCCTAACTTAAGATTAGAAGAGAAGTTCTGTATATAAGTAAGCAGACCTTACCAACTAGTGACGCATTTTAAAGTCGCACGGGCCTAGGCACAAAATGAAAATATCACTAGTAGGTTAGGTCGTTACAAATGGTATCAGAGCCACTCTTGTGTCAGCCTTGTCGATGTGGGTCAGAGTTCAACTGAATTTAGGCAAATCCCGGTAAGGTGGGGCAAACCTCAGCAAATATGTTGAGTCCATAGAGGGGGTGTATGTGAGCCCCCACCTTCAGATTAGAAGTCTCACATCGGCAAAACACATGAGAGATGTTGAGTATATAAGTAAGCAGACCGTACCAACTAGTGACGCCTTTTAAAGTCGTGCGGACCTAGGCTCAAAGCTAACAATATCACTAGCGGGCTGGGGCGTTACACTTGTGCACACCCAAAGTTCGAGTGCATAAATGTCAAATAAAGCTAAGTTAAAGGGCACATTTTTATGCATTATGCCTAAACAAATGATGATTCCTTAAGCAATATTTTAAACTTTCTTGCTTATGAGAAGATAAAAATGTCACATTTGAGTTGTACGATTCTTCAAAATTAGAAAAAATTGTGTTCTTTCAAAAGATATTTCCTTTCAAGATAACCTTTTAATATTTATATTCCCACTAGATTAAGTTTTTCCAAAAGAAATATCTATGTGAATGATCTTAGTAGATTGAAGATAAAAAACAAGAAGTAATATCATTAGTCATAGTGAAGAACACACAAACTTCGAGGAGTTTAAAATATTTGTTTTTTATTAAGTTTAGTTGTTTAGATGAAACTTCACAGAGTGCATGGGCCAGAATGTCAAATCTAAACAAGTACATGAATTTTTTGGTCATTCCATCGTTGTAAAATGTAGATATGTTGAAATAATAATTTAAAGTTGAAGTAGGAATCCTAAGTTATTTAGAATTTGTTATTTTTGGTACTTATTTAATTAATGTCCCGTTAGGATTTGTTTGTCCTAGTTTATATAGCAATAGATTTTCTAGTTATAGTTTAATTTGGTTTCATACTTTTATAAATAAGGATGTTGCTACTAATTTCAATAGACAAAAACATGCAAGACATACGGGATATATAAAATTTGAAGTAGGATTCAAGAACTTTTGAGTTTATAAATAAAATATGATCCTTCAAATTGGTATCAGAGCTTCTACGATCCTGTTAGAGAATCAAAGAGTTTCCGCTGCTAGCGGGTGTCTATGATCCATATAGGCCGCCCGTCTAGTCAATGATCATGTTAACAAAGGTCGGACAAATGATATATGCATAACAAAAATATACTAGGAGGAAAGACTTACAAAATATTGTAGATTTAAAAAAGTGCAATCAAGCACAATAGGAAGAAACTCTTCTCTAAATTAAAAGTTAGAGAAAGTAAATAAAAAAGTTGATGGAAAGGGCATCAACGAGAGTTGGAGAGAGAATACTCCTATACCAAAATAAAAGGAGTTAGTGGAAGGGCATCAACCTTGGAAGTTGGAGATGTAACACCCTAAAAATTTCTATGTTAAGACCCAAACTATTCTTCATTTACATGTAAGGCCTTATCGAGTGATTCTTAAATTTCTTATATGTGTAAAGGTCAATTATTTAGTGTGGGAATAACTTTGGAGATGAATTAATGTCACTAGAACCCCCTAACACAAAGTTGAGCTGGAAGCTTCATTACCGATTAAGTTTTGACATAAGATTCTACTTAGGTCATTTTCAAATGATCATACCTCCCAGGCCCAGCACATAATGTATTAGGTGTACTATGACCTACTAAATTAAAGTTCGTTGAGTCCTCTTTCCAATGTCAGCAAGTTTGCTTCATTTCATGTTCGGAGTAAAAAGTTATGATTGTTTTACCAGAGACTGTCATGTTAGAGTTTTATGAGTCTGTGAACGACGGTTCCAACCGACGGGCCATAGGTTGAACGACGACCTATCATGTCCAGTAGCCGGTAGAGTACTGGGAGTCGAGTTTTGGACCAAATCCTACAGATCCAATTGACGGGATGCAAGAACTACTATTGGGTGTCGTTTGGACCCGTAAATGGACTCTTGAGCCTTAAAAATTCAATATCAATTCCACGGATAAGATCTACAGTCCGTAGATCAAACCACAAACCGTAGATAGTCTCGTGGACAATTATTGTCAGCTTTCAAAGAGGGGTAGTTCAGTATTTTCCCACCCTTTCTATGCCTAAACCACACCTCTTTTTCACCTAATTAAGGGTCTAAACAATGTTAAAACATTATTTTACGTTCTTTAACACTTCAAAGACTTAGAGCAAGGATTCAAGAGGAATAAAACTAGGGTTTTCAAGAGTTCTTCAAACTTCATTTATTTTGCCAAAAACTTTGTTCTTCCCAGGTAAGTAAGGCTATCATAATGTTAGTCTAGTTCGTCCTCACACCCTACATATAATTTCGAATCAGTAAAAGAGTAATATAGGATTCTATCCTTAGATTTCAGTATTCTTGAGATGAGTTGATTTTGAGTTATGAATTCTTGAGTTGTTGATTATTGAATTCCCATTCCTAATCATTGAATTATCATACAATGTGAATTGTGATTATGGAGTTGATTATTCATGACTATTTTTCAACATGAACCCTATTTTGAGTATTCAGTGAATTCTTATTGAGAATCTTTTAAACAAAACATTATTGTTTAAACTGAGTTTTGAGAAGTAAAAAACAGTTTGAGAAAGAGTATAAGCGAACTAAGTATTTTCCAAATGTTTCATTTTTACATGAAGAAAAAAAAAGTCAACTTTTTGAGAAAAGTTAAAAGTGTTTTTAGAAATATTAACTACAGAGCAGTTACCTCTTAAAAAGGCCCCCTTTTTGAGAAATTATCTCAACCCAGAATGTATTTTTATTAAGCAAAGAGAAACCTTGTTTTCTAAATGACCTATGAATTTTCGAGACATTTCAGAGTAGTTATCTCTTTTAAGAGGATAGTTTGAGCAATTATCTCAAACCAGAGAAAAAGTAATGTTATTATACATTTGAGCAGCAGTATATATTATTGGGAGTAGTATTGAGCACCGATATGAAGGAGAGTGCAGACAACTTACAGCCTCCATAAACCATGTCTTACCAACATGGGTACATGATCATACTTTCTTCAGGCAGAGCTTTAGTGAATCCACTTAGTTGAGGTATTATTTATCCCGGCACATTATATGACAGTTCTGGCAACGTGAACAAGACGTTGTATTGTAACACTCCGTATTCGAAAATAGAGATTTCATATTTCTGGTGTTACAGGTGGCACTCACGGACACCATTCACAGACCGTAGATGGACTCACGGTCCGTCCTGCAGGTCCGTGGTTCGTGACAGAAAACTTCCCCTGAACTCAATCAGAAAATTTGGCTAAGTGTTGACCCACGGCCAGACTTACAGTCCGTAGGTCAGGTCACGGACCGTAGTTCATGTCCGTGGATCGATGCCCTAAAAGCCCAGCTTCAGTCCTGAACTACGGTTGACCAGCACAGACCGTCATTCGATCCACGGTCTGTAGGTATGACTGTAGATGAGGTTAGCAGCTAGTTAGATGAAAAATATTGAGGGGTCAACTTCAGATGGTCATAACTTTTATCACAAAATGAATTATGTGTTCCATGACCTATGGTTAGATAGATAATTTAATTATCTTTCCAACGCCACCGAGTTTGCTAAATTCCGACCTCCGAGTAAGAAGTTATGCCCATTTTAGTGAACCCCTATCGGGCAGACTCGACCTACGGACCCAATCGACGGACCGTCGATTGATTGACGGACCGTCAGTCAGGTCCGTCAGTCACTCCGACAGCAGCTAATTTAAGGGTCTTTTGGTCTTTTCCTATTTCATTTAACCCCTAAGATACGTCGTTTAGACCCTAAATCATGAGATTTTAATTAGTTTAACCCTAGAAACATAACTAGAACTTACTTAAGTCAAATCATTAATCAAACTTAGAAGAATTAGAATCAAGAGAGGAGAAAAAGGTCAAGAACCCTAGTTCAAGAACGCAGCGAGGTTTCTTCAGTTCCAGCCCCGAAATTGAAGATTTCTCCGTAGAATTCGTCACCAGGTATGTGGGATTTCACTAGTGGATTCCTTTCGTCCATTAGGTCCCTAGAATTCAGTCAGATTCTTGATTCCATGATTATGAACAGACCTAGGGTTTCTAGAATCTCAACAGATCATCATGAATTAGTTATTTAAATATTCCAAATCAGATTATCATGTTAATGCTCAGTTTATCGCATAAATTTCAGAACCCTAGCTATGTATTTCATTAGTTCTTGAATTACACATGCTAGGTCAGATATTTCAGTTATTCAGATATACATGCTCCAGTTTTATGCCACATTATCAGTATATTTCAGCATAAACCCTATTTTGAGTTATAAATCATGAGAAGCTTTTCTTTAAGACAACACTTGAGTTTTAAACTGAGTTTTTGAGAAAGTTAAGATGAGTTTTGAGAAAGAGCTTCTAAAACATGATTAGTATGACAATTGAGTAGGTCATCAATGTATGAATAGTATGGTATCTAGATATACCATCAATGTTTATGCAGTATGACTTCCCAAGTCATCAATGATCAGAGTATTGTTTTCTAAAAAGGAGTTTTCAAGTATGAGTATCTACATGTCAGTATTTTAAGCTATTCAGTATTTCAGTCATAATATATTCAGTTATACATGCCTCAGTTTATGAATGCATCATTATCAGATTAATTGTTGCATTCTCAGTTTGCATGTTCAGTTTCGAGCTATCCAGTATTTACAGAAATTCAGTCATAACCAGTTAACCACTTAATTCATTGGGAGTAGCATAATACCGAGTTGGACTAGGGTTTCAGCGTACCCATATAGTCCCAGAACTACGAGCCACGTAGGTGTAAGTCCCCTCTGTGGGCAACATCAGTTTAGTGATCACGCCAGCATGCCTCTATACCTCTGGCAGGGTATATTGGGTCCTCTCGATGGGGCGTATACATCGGACTCCACATTTAGCTCATGTGGTTTTATGTCGGTTATTAGTAGCTCCCACAGTTCAGTCAGACTCTATTGCATTGACCATATTTCAGTACAGTCAGTATTCAGTCTCAGCATGTTATAAATTTGGTCATTGCATCAGTTAGCTCAGTATTCAGTATTTTCAGTATCTATATCATGTTCAGATTATTTCATTGCTTTATTGCTTTGTTCAGTTATATGTTATTTCAGCTTTACTCTATCCTGCATGCTCAGTACCTTTCAAGTACTGACGCATACGTGCGCTACATCTTCTCGTGATGTAGGTTCAGGTTCTCAGTATCCAGATCACGCTTAGATCGGTTCTGGATCTTCAGTTCAGCAGCATCAGTGGTGAGTCCTCATTCTTCGAGGACTAGTGGCATGTTTATCTTTATCGCTTTTAGTCTTTAGTTTTAGTTTTGCTAGATCTAGTTGGGGTATGTCCCAACATTTCTAGTCAGTTTAGAGGCTTATTTCAGACATAGTTAGATTCAGCTTTAGTATTGAGTTAATAACTTCTTTGTATTAAACTCATCAATTTTCATATATCTCAGTTATAGTATAGGGTATTCCCCATCTCTTCAGTTTATTTATGATTTAGCTTCCGCACCAGTTTATTATCTTTAGTAAGCTCATGATCATGCCAGCAGGGTTAGCTTGGGATCACTTGTGGTCCTAGGTCCCGTGTCCGCGTCTCGGGGGTAGTTCGGGGCGTGACAAACTTGGTATCAGAGCATTAGGTTTAAGTGTCCTAGGATGTTTGAAAAGCCGCACTAATTAGAGTCCTTTTCATGGGTGTGAAGTGCACCACATCTAATGAGATGGAGGCTATGAAGTGTTTTAGTAAAACTTCATTTTCTTGATATTCCTATCGTGCGTAAGGTATGATCTAATTCTATTCTAACTCGACGTTCTACATTTCAGCGATCATGCCTCCCCGTAGATCTAACACTAGGAATGCGAATGCCAGGAATGCTAACACACTTTCTCTAGTCCCAGATCATGAAGTTTCGAATGCAGAGTTTCAAAACACTATTCAACCTTTCGCTCAAAGTATGAATAATCAGAACAATCAGCAGGTTGAGGGAGATAAGCTTAGGGAAATTGCTAAGGTAACCAAGAAAGCTAGAACAGGGAATTATGAGTACTCTCAACAGAAATCGGGTGGTGGAAATCACTCACAGTTTCGACAAGATCAGAATAGTAGGGCACCAGGCTCTAAGTCTCAGGGAAGTGTTTCAGGAAATAGGACCTACCCAACTTGTCCAAAGTGTGGTAAGAACCATCCAGGCGAGTGTCTTGCAGGTAGGGAAGGATGTTTTGGGTGTGGCCAGTCTGGTCATAGGGTGAAGAATTGCCCTTCTGCCAAGAAGGGGCAAGAAGGTAACAATACTAGGGCTCAGTCTACAGCTCCAACAGTACCGAAAGGTCACCCAACTCAGTAGGGTAACTCTTCTGGTACAGGTGGTGGACAGCGCCAAAACAGGCTCTATGCTCTTCAGGCTCCCCAGGACCAGGAAGATTATCTTGATGTGATCACTGGTACGTTTCGAGTCCTTCTTTAGATATTTTGTAGTGTTAGACCCAAGGGCAACCCTTACCTTTGTAACTCTCTTTATAGCAGTAATCTTAGGAGTAAGTCTAGAAACTCCTTCAGAACCCTTCTTAGTCTCTACCCTAGTTGGTGACCTAGTTATAGCTAGACGAGTATACAGAAATTGCTATGTCACAGTCTCTCAGAAAAGTCACCTTAGCAGATCTTGTAGAGTTAGAAATGGTAGACTTCGATGTCATTCTAGGCATGGATTGGTTTCAGTCCTGTCATGCCTCAGTCGATTGTAGGATTCGGGTTGTTCAGTTCCAATTTCCAGACGAGTCAGTCTTAGAATAGAAGGGTAGTAGCTCAGTGCCTATATGTCAATTATCTCTTACCTTAAGGCCAGAAAGAGTTGAATCTTCGCCAGAGAAGATGGCTAGAGTTCCTCAAAGATTATGAGATGAGTGTGCATTACCATCCTGGTAAGGCAAATGTAGTAGCAGATGCCCTTAGCAGACTATCTATGGGTAGTGTAGCACATGTTGAAGAAGAAGGAAAAGAGCTAGCAAAGGACGTTCACAGACTTGCTCGCCTAGGAGTTCGTCTTATGAGCATATTAGATGGTGGTGTAACGGTTCAGAATGGAGCAGAATCTTCTTTAGTAGTAGAAGTTAAGGAAAAGCAAGACAGTGATCCAATATTGCTAGAGCTTAAGGGTGCAGTCCAGAAGCAGACAGTGGAGGTTTTCTCCCAAGGGGGAGATGGTGTACTTCGCTATCAAGGTAGATTGTGTGTTCCTGATGTGGGTGAATTGAGACAGCATATTCTCACAGAAGCCCATAATTCCAGATATTCTATTCATCCAGGCGCCACTAAGATGTACCGTGATCTGCGGGAAGTCTACTGGTGGAATGGTATGAAAAGAGATATAACAGATTTTGTGGCTAAGTGCCCTAATTGCCAGCAAGTCAAGGTAGAACATCAGAAACCAGGAGGTATGACTCAAGAGATTGACATTCCTACTTGGAAGTGGGAAGTGATCAACATGGACTTCATCACAAGTTTACCTCGTACTCGCAGACAACATGACTCCATTTGGGTGATTGTTGATAGGGTTACTAAGTCTTCTCGCTTTTTGGCGGTCAAGACTACAGATTCGGCGAAGGATTACGCCAAGCTTTACATTAATGAGATTGTGAGGTTGCATGGAGTTCCTTTGTCTATCATCTCAGATAGAGGTCCTCAGTTTACATCTCATTTCTGGAAGTCATTTCAGAAAGGTCTTGGTACTCAGGTTAATCTTAGCACAGCATTTCATCCACAGACGGATGGTCAGGCAGAGCGTACCATTCAGACCTTAGAGGACATGTTGAGAGCTTGTGTGATCGACTTCAAGGGTAGTTGGGATGATCACCTTCCTCTAATAGAGTTCGCCTACAACAATAGCTACCATTCCAGCATTCAGATGGCCCCTTATGAGGCATTGTATGGGCGTAGATGTAGATCTCCAGTTGGTTGGTTTGAAGTAGGTGAAGCAGCCTTGATAGGACCAGATTCGGTCCTTGATGCTATGGAGAAAGTGCAACTCATTAGAGATAGACTTAAGACATCTCAGAGTAGCCAGAAGTCTTATGCAGATGTGAGAAGAAGGGAACTAAAGTTCCAAGTCGATGATTGGGTTTTCCTAAAAGTGTCACCTATGAAAGGGGTGATGAGATTTGGCAAGAAGGGGAAGCTCAGTCCCAGATATGTAGGCCCTTATCGGATCTTGAAAAGGATTGGTAAAGTGGCTTATGAGTTAGAGTTGCCAGCAGATTTAGCATCAGTGCATCCAGTCTTTCACATTTCTCTTTTGAAGAAGTGTGTGGGTGATCCAGCATCCATAGTGCCATTAGAGAGTGTGGTCGTGAAAGATAGTCTTTGCTATGAGGATGTACCAGTTGAGATTCTCGATCGTCAGGTTAGAAGGTTGAGAAATAAAGAAGTCGCTTCAGTCAAGGTTTTGTGGAGGAGTCAGTTTGTAGAGGGAGCTACTTGGGAAGCAGAAGCAGCCATGAAGTCCAAGTGTCCTCACCTTTTTCCTTTCGATTCCATTCCAGCTTGAGGTAATAGTTCCTCTTCAGTTTTTCAGTCATTCATGCGAAAATTCAGTCTTAGAATCATGTTCCTACAGTTTTTACTTGCATTTCAGCGTATTTGCATGTCCTTGGAACTCAGCTCAGTCAGAAATTCGGTTCTCAGTGTTCAGTGGTAGGGATTGCAGCCCTCTCCCTACATTTCAGCTAGATTAGTGTTCATTCAAGGACGAATGGTCCCAAGGGAGAGATAATGTAACACCCCGTATCCGAAAATAGAGATTTCAGATTTCTGGTGTTACAGGTGGCACTCACGAACACCATCCACGGACCGTAGATGGACTCACGGTCCGTCCTGCAGGTCCGTGGTTCGTGACAGAAAACTTCCCCAGAACTCAGTCAGAAAATTTGGCCAAGTGTTGACCCACGGCCAGACTTACAGTCCGTAGGTCAGGTCACGGATCGTAGTTCGTGTCCGTGGATCGATGCCCTAAAAGCCCAGCTTCAGTCCCGAACTACGGTTGACCAGCACGGACCGTCATTCGATCAACGGTCTGTACGTCTGACCGTAGATGAGGTTAGCAGCTAGTTAGATGAAAAATATTAAGGGGTCAACTTCAGATGGTCATAAATTTTAGCACAAAACGAATTATGTGTCTCATGACCTATGGTTAGATAGATAATTTAATTATCTTTCCAACGCCACCGAGTTTGCTAAATTCCGACCTCTGAGTAAAAGGTTATGCCCGTTTTAGTGAACCCCTGTCGGGCAGACTCGACCTACGGACCCAATCGACGGACCGTCGATTGATTGACGGACCGTCAGTCAGGTCCGTCAGTCACTCCGACAGCAGCTAATTTAAGGGTCTTTTGGTCTTTTCCTATTTCATTCAACCCCTAAGATACGTCATTTAGACCCTAAATCATGAGATTTTAATTAGTTTAACCCTAGAAACATAACTAGAACTTACTTAAGTCAAATCATTAATCAAACTTAGAAGAATTAGAATCAAGAGAGGAGAAAAAGGTCAAGAACCCTAGTTCAAGAACGCAGCGAGGTTTCTTCAGTTCCAGCCCCGAAATTGAAGATTTCTCCGTAGAATTCGTCACCAGGTATGTGGGATTTCACTAGTGGATTCCTTTCGTCCATTAGGTCCCTAGAATTCAGTCAGATTCTTGATTCCATGATTATGAACAGACCTAGGGTTTCTAGAATCTCAACAGATCATCATGAATTAGTTATTTAAATATTCCAAATCAGATTATCATGTTAATGCTCAGTTTATCGCATAAATTTCAGAACCCTAGCTATGTATTTCATTAGTTCTTGAATTACACATGCTAGGTCAAATATTTCAGTTATTCAGATATACATGCTCCAGTTTTATGCCACATTATCAGTACATTTCAGTATACACCCTATTTTGAGTTATAAATCTTGAGAAGCTTTTCTTTAAGACAACACTTGAGTTTTAAACTGAGTTTTTGAGAAAGTTAAGATGAGTTTGAGAAAGAGCTTCTAAAACATGATTAGTATGACAATTGAGTAGGTCATCAATGTATGAATAGTATGGTATCTAGATATACCATCAATGTTTATGCAGTATGACTTCCCAAGTCATCAATGATCAGAGTATTGTTTTCTAAAAAAGAGTTTTCAAGTATGAGTATCTACATGTCAGTATTTTAAGTTATTCAGTATTTCAATCATAATATATTCAATTATACATGCCTCAGTTTATGAATGCATCATTATCAGATTAATTGTTGCATTCTCAGTTTGCATGTTCAGTTTCGAGCTATCTAGTATTTACAGAAATTCAGTCATAACTAGTTAACCACTTAATTCATTGGGAGTAGCATAATACCGAGTTGGACTAGGGTTTCAGCGTACCCATATAGTCCCAGAACTACGAGCCACGTAGGTGTAAGTCCCCTCTGTAGGCAACATCAGTTTAGTGATCACGCCAGCATGCCTCTATACCTCTGGCAGGGTATATTGGGTCCTCTCGATGGGGCGTATACATCGGACTCCACATTTAGCTCATGTGGTTTTATGTCGGTTATTAGTAGCTCCCACAGTTCAGTCAGACTCTATTGCATTGACCATATTTCAGTACAGTCAGTATTCAGTCTCAGCATGTTATAAATTTGGTCATTGCATCAGTTAGCTCAGTATTCAGTATTTTCAGTATCTATATCATGTTCAGATTATTTCATTGCTTTATTGCTTTGTTCAGTTATATGTTATTTCAGCTTTACTCTATCCTGCATGCTCAGTACCTTTCAAGTACTGACGCATACGTGCGCTACATCTTCTCGTGATGTAGGTTCAGGTTCTCAGTATCCAGATCACGCTTAGATCGATTCCCGATCTCCAGTTCAGCAGCATCAGTGGTGAGTCCTCATTCTTCGAGGACAATAGTCATGAGTTTCTTTTCAGTATTTTTAGTCTTTAGTTTCAGTTTTGCTAGATCTAGTTGGGGCATGTCCCAACATTTCTAGTCAGTTTAGAGGCTTATTTCAGACATAGTTAGATTCAGCTTAGTATTTGAGTTTGATAACTTCTTTGTATTAAACTCTCAGATTTGATATATTCAGTTATAGTATATGGGTATTCCCCATCTTTTCAGATTTATTTATGATTTAGCTTCCGCATCAGTTTATTATCTTTAGTATGCTCATGATCATGCCAGCAGGGTTAGCTTGGGATCACTTGTGGTCCTAGGTCCCGTGTCCGCGTCTCGGGGGTAGCTCGGGGCGTGACATGTATCATCACTTAGCTCACAATGATGGTTGTCGGTTAAAGAATCTCTCAATAGAGTTGAAGTGTATTTTTATATATCACTTAATATGTTGAGTTCAGATATGACTAAGTATTTTTGTAAAGTTTTAATGATTTTACTTCTTTATTTCTTTACATCTAGTTGAGTATATATTTATATCTACTACAGTTCTTTCATTCAGTTATTTATTATTCAGCTATATTACATACTCATACATTCAATGTACTGATATCATTCGATCTGCATCTTTTGACGATGCACATATAGGTTCTTAGGATCCTCAACAAGAGTCTGTTGAGATCACTTTATCTGCTCGTCAACTTTTAAGTAAGGCCTCATTGCTTATGGAGGACTCTAATTTTATGAGTTGTTCGTAGTAGTTCCCTTGAAGAGTTGTAGGTCTTGTCCCGACACGCATCTTTGTATAATAGAGGCTTTATAGATAGACGGTTTTGGAGTCTTTCAGTTTCAGATGTTTATGTATGCTTGAGTTAGTCTTCCACTTATAGTCAGTCAGGATGAGGGTTCACTTGGGGGACAACAATGGTTCTCAAGTGATGGTCACGTCTAGGGTGTAGGCTCGGGCCGTGACAAGAGAGAAGTGCCCCAACACAACCAAGAGAAAAAATATCATGAGTTGGAGAGAAAGTGCTCCAACACTTGAAAGTTGGAGAGAAAATATTCCAACTCAACCAAAATATTAAATAAATGATAATTGAAGAGAAATACTCCAACAATTGAAAGATTGAAGAGAAGTACTCCAACAGTTGAACGTTGAAGAGAAGTTCTCCAATACATGAACAATCACAAGAAGAAAAAGGCAAGAGTATACAACTTTAAATTACGGGAGAATGTTGGAATAATAATTCAAAGTTGGAGTAGGAATCCTAAGTTGTTTAGGATTTGTTATTTTTGTACTTATTTAATTAATGTCTTGTCAGACAAGTTTATAAAAAGGACAATATTTTTATCGATGAATTGAAGGTGTGGGTGTTAAGGAATAGAATCGTTGTATATTTGTGTGTTGTATATAAACTACATGCTTCCTATTATTGATGAATGGATTGGTTATCCATTTTGTTGTTGTAGGCTAGGGTAAAGGCCTAGCCCCCGGTCTCCCCTGGATCCATATTTTGAACTTATAATTTTATCGTTTGAATCATGGACGATATTGATCAGCGGATAAATATGTCGTCGTGTATTAAAAAAATATTCATTACTATATAATAGTTGAATTGGTCAAGACATGAGTAGAATTACGTCATGTCAACATTGTGATAATGTATCTAATAATCAAAAAGTTGGCACTAGGAAAATATTTAAATAATAACCATAGGTGAAATAGCACACACATGAAAAATAGTTATTTGAGAAAATGGTGGGATCAATTGTCACCACCACCATGACCCCCTCCGTTAGTGAGTTGGACAAGGTACGTACAATCTCACCATTTTACACATTTATGGGCATATAGAGGCCAATATACAGGATTCAGTCGGTTTTTTTAATATTTTGTGTGTGTTAGATTCCAAATGATTTCTTTTACAAAAAAATAACGAAACCCTCGAGGCAGACCCCAACCCGCTCCAAGGCCCCCGCCCCCATGCCACGTCCGCTTCGAGCCCCCCACCCCGAGGCCCCATCCATCTCGAGGCCCCCTACCCTGCCCTAAGGCCACCCCTCCCCCCACAAGCAAAACAAGGCCAAGAATATTATAACAAGTTTAAGAAAGTCGCACATGAATTATATTTATAATTATTTAAAATAAAAATATCTAAATAAATTAGCAAGAACTAGCAGATCATGATCGCTATTAATACATTTACGCGATTTTAGAATATTTTAATAAATGAGGCTTACAGGCCTCACTTTTAAATTTAAAATAAAAAATCAACTAAAACAAAAAAAATACAGTGTAACTATTCTTCTATATAGATAAAAATTCAATAAGATATAAAGGCAAACCAAATTAAGTAGTAGAACTAGAAAAAGTAGTTGTAAAATGGTGAAATTTCAAATGTTCATACCTTTGGCCTCCGATGTCCATTTTAAGCAAAAAAAAAATTGAATTTGGGTAGTTTTTTGCGATCTATGCGACCAAACTGCCGAATGGCAATTTGACTGAGCCGATTTTCTTATAAACGCCTTTTAAACCATCCAATTTTGAATTTCCCCCAATTTGGCTGAGCATTTTTATTCCTTTTTAGTAAAAACCTAATGAAACAAAATGGATTTTGAGTTCGAAATACCTTGGTAATGAGGATATGAATGTCAATTTAATATTGAATAATCAATTATAGCAAACGAGGTACATAGTATTAGCGGACAAATAGTCACATGACAATTGGCTTGTTGATTTAGCTTCTACTATTTTTTTACCTGAACAATATGGGTTAAAAACTAGGCAGAGGCGATGAAAATAGATCTGGCTGGCCCAAGAAAACATTGTTATGCATGAAGTGTGGCCTTATGTTCACTCCCTTTTGATTTTGGCATAGGTTAGGCATTCGTATGTTGCCGACTCGATGTGTTGTGGTGCACGATGCATGGTGGTTGGGTGCAATGCTGCACAATATCCGTCCAGGATCCACATGTTGTGTTGTGGTGGATATTGTTTGCAGGATTATGATCGAACACCTCTAAGTTTTTTTTTAGAAATTTTTTTTAGGTCCTCATATAGTTTTTTCAGGATTATACGTAAGGCTTTCCCAACTCACGAAAAAAATTTAAGTGCCCCAAAAAAAATTCGGGTGTCCCAAAGATGACAGATCTATGGGCTAATATACACGAAAAATGGCAAAATTTGGGTAATTCGTAAAAGTTGGTTCGTAAATACGAAAATATGAGTGAAAAAACAGCGAGACTGTACGTAATATTTCCCCAACTCATTACGGAGGTCGTCATATAAGATTTCAGAAGAGAAAAGACATAAATGTGACACCTGAAGTTATCTCAAATATTCAAAAAGACACCTTAACCATGCGGAAGCTCTATTACCCCCCAAAATAATTTCGAACTTATATTATTACAAAATTATATGGCACTAAAATCCGAGTACAAATTGAACCAGAAATGGAAAACAGGACAGTTGCTATCAAAGAATCGTTAATTTCTATTTCGACAGACCTTAAGAATCAAGTCGAAACTAGCAACGCAAATGCTCAGGTCAGTAGAGACTTACTAAGTTTCTCATTGATTCATGGTGGAAAAAACATGTAATTTCTAGCATTGAGAGGAACAAACATTTAATAGCAGCAGTTCACATACATTCAATCTGGCAGGCAGGTCATTGTCTAGTGCTAAACTTACAATTCAAGTTTAGAAACTATTCACACATTACACATTGAAATTTACATAAGAGTCATCTATTTTCTTGATTTGATACTATAAACATCACAAACTAAAAATGTAAAGACTACAACGTTACGTATACATAAAGGCTTGGGCAGGAGGGGGGGGGGGGGGNCAAGGGAAATAACCGACGGGGAGCGATTTGATATTATAACTAATGATGCGCACAGATGGCGTATTGGCGTAATTAGTGTCTTAAGGTTCCAGCTTCAGCGAAACCACTCTACACTGCCTGTTACGCTTGGCTGTATTCATAAACACTATGGAGATACAAGACGGGGCCCACCATGGTCGCCGGACTCTTTGTTCTCCCTTCAAGCAAGCCACTGAAGACATGAATTGAGTCAATATAGATAAAAGGAACTATAGGACATTAGCAAATAGTAAAAGAATAGCAGTAACTTCATTCCTAAATAGCAACAGCAGATTCACTGAAGTATTTCAATAGCTTTCTGTTATGATGGCTACCCAATGCACTAAGCTCCTGCTATTCTTGGGGTCCGGGGAAGGGCCAGACCACAACGATCTATTGTACACAGCCTTACCCAGCATTTTGTTTCCACCTGTCGAACCCGTGACCTACTGGTCACATGGTAGCAACTTTACCAATTATCTCAAAAATAGAAGTATCTCACTAGCAACAATTTATAAATCTGTTAAAGATTTACTACGGTAGAGAGTTTTAGGGAATGTCAACAGTGCTTGACGTTACAATCAAAACCAGATCACAGAATATGTCTGCAAAATCCAAGGAATTCAAAACAGAGCACATATAACTAACTAGGTAGAGGCAACGCGATGGAATCATCACACCGTATTGGCAAGTGAATAAGTCCCAACTTCAAGTTTTGCAAAAGGGTTTTTTCATATGACAAAGAAAACACGAGTGAGTCACCAATCAAAGCTGATTAAAAACAACATAACAAAATGTAATCATATTGTTGGAAAGATAGACAAAGAAAGTTGTCAAACTAAGAGATATGGTTTCATCTGTGAGCGAAGAGAGAGATTATAGGAACCTTTTATCCGCCTCAGCTCCTTGCACAATGTAATGAAGTCTCCCCATTTCATGTGGCACCTTCTTATAAACCGGAGAATCTGTTCAGTCGTGAACATGGACATCCCCTCCAAATACTCTCCATTAACACCATTTTCTTTGAAAATTTGACGATAGCTACCAAGCTTTATTTCTTCTAACCATAAACCTACATCCTGGCAAAACAAGAGCAGTAACAGAATGTCAGTCATTGTTGCATTCCCTCGTGGACGTATTTTATTATGCCAAAGAATAATAAAAAAGAATATCAAGCTCTTTGTAATAGTGAATCAGTATGCCAACTTATCATACAAAACTTGACAGAAGGAGGGACCACTTCGCAAGCAAGTTATCTAAACCTACTAAATAAATTTTTTCACCTCTTAATTACATGAGCTCAAATCATTCAAAGTATTATCCATTCACTATTTCTTTTAAGGTTTTGAAGAACACAAGGAACAGATGCTCCCATAAATCAGTCGCTTTGTTCCTCAACTCGGACCTTGCCCCACATCATGGATTTTACATTAACCTTGGCATATGTCTATGGATTTGACTCCGCTACTAAATTGGCAAACTATCTAACTAAAATGTCATCCATATCACTTCCAACTCATCAGTCTATACACAATATAGATAAATTGTTATCCTACGTAGTAGTAGGACAGAAAGGCATATATGTATACTTCAGATGTGATTACTTGCTGATGGCAATTTACAAGATTCAAAATTACATATAAACAGTAATTGTATGTTTTCAACCTTACACCTTTCAACTTATTGTTTCCATCTAACCCTGCATGATGCCTAATCCTCAAAAATCGACACGTTTAGTTCATGGATGACCAAGCACTACCAAAGATAGTAACTGCATATTAAACCAGCTATATAGTTGTCCAGAATAGACACAAAGTCATCTTAAAAGTACCAGTTTCAAAACAAAAAAGAGACAAGAGTGATCTAAAAGGATTTAAACGCTCTTATAGGCGGAGTCAACAAAATAAACAATCAATTTTTACTTCTATTTTAGAATGAAAAAATTCTCAAGTATGACACCTTTTTGCAAAGTCGAGAGTTAGTCAAGCAGTTCTTTGCTAAACAAAATGAAATAAAAGAAGATTGTGAAAAAAAGAAAAAACTTTTTCTACGGATAAACGGTAGATATTCCCTCTCTAGAACCTCTTCCTCTTTCCAGATGAGATTGCTTTCAAGACCGGAGGCGAAGATATGATTGTTTGAAGGGCCCAACAATAGATCATGAGTTTCAGACCAAGGAGCTGCTAACAGAGAGTTTGACTCCGAGGAAGGTGGAAAGGGAGCCAAAACGGAGTGCTAAGCTTGTGCATGAACAACGCTTAACCCCACCACCCACCCACCCCAAAACTAGAGGGGAAAAAAGAAGAAAGGAGAAAAAGAACTCATTTTATGATTTAGTTAGTCTTCCAAGAGAAAACTCATCACTTCGTCTCTCCAATATGGCCCTCTTATGTCAAATTCTGTGCAAGTGTTCTTTTTCAATTTCTCCACCATAACCACAATTTTTTGTCTCTTCCTCCCTATATTAGAACTAATTGATCAATACTAAGTTTCTTAGTCTTATTCTGGTGCAACTGTCAGATGGATTTGTTACCAAAAGTTGTGACACAAACATTGAAGTAGCATGTAGGATACAAAATTCACCACAACAACAACAACATAAAGATGGAACAGGCCATTTACTAAAAGTCAGGTAAAAGGCTGTGGTAAAGATGCCTTAAAGTGAAACTAACTCAAACTTCCCACACCTTGGAGATGCTAAGAATTCCCAATGAAATAGCAGTGTTTGTAAAATATTTCCTTTTTTGTAGAGAACAAATTCCAATGGATGGAACTTGCACTTTTGTCGAGTTGCACAAGTGAAGGCATTTTTTTCACTCAAGAAGGATATGCCAACAAACTTCTCAACAAGTCTGGGCTAAAGCAAAGTAAAAAGTGTGCTACTATTGAGACAAACACAAGGTTAAGGAGAGACGGAGGCTCACTTCTGCAGATCCCAAACCTTTTCAAGCACTTGTTGGAAGTCCTCTACATTTGACTATTACAAGACTAGATATTACCTTCTTTGTTAGGATATGTCAGCAGATTCATGCAATCACTAAAAAAGCCTCACCTGGAAGCTGCGAAGAGGATTCTGAAATATAGCAACTCAACATCAGATATAGGCTTATTTTTTCCCAAAGAAGAATGATTTGATATTAACGGATTATCCTGATGCTGATTTTGGTGGCAATTTGGATGATCAAAGATCTATATCGAACTATATTTTACTCTTGGCGGAACAGGTATTTCTTGGTGCAACAAAAAGCAAGACTCGACTTATTTATCAATTACGGAGGTGGAATATAAAACATCAACTGTTACAACTCAAGAATCAAGAATGTGTATGGCTCCAAAGTGTTCCCGGAGACTAGCATTTATCTATATCAAAGCCAAAGGAAGTTTTTGGAGACAATTAAAGTGTCATCAAGCTTGCAAATAATCCCATATTCCATGCAAGAACTAAGCACATTGAGGTGGAACATCATTTCATCCGAAATATTCTTGATGGAACTATAAACACTTTAGAAGTGCGATGCCAGGAAAATATTGATGATTTGTTCACCAAGTTACTTCCTAAAGCTTCGTTTGGGTTCTTCATCGTCAAGCTTAGAGTAATTTCCAAAAAATCACTTTAAGGAGGAGTGTGAAAAAATTAAAGTTGATCTTTTGGAATATCATGGATTTTTTAATAAAGTTTCTACAATGACCTAGTGTAATATCTTGAAGAAATATCTACATCTTCTAGAATCATGCAAGAAGATAAGGTTAAGTAGATCCTTCTTGTAGATATATCTAGGCAATATCTAGAACCATCCCTAGACAAGTATAAGTAGGAGTGGTCTTGTGCTTTTGTAACTATGTCAATTTCCAAAAAGCTTTCTAGCATAACCATGATTTTCTATCTAAAATCATCTTTCTCTTTCAATGTGGCCTCTTTAGTTGAGTCCTCCAACCTTAATTATCGAACTTGGGCTAGTAGAAAGTCTCTAATTTATTATTGTCTGTTATTGTCTGCATGTAAAGGAAAGCAAAACTCTTTCTTGGCGAGCTTGAATCATCTTGGAATTGAGAATATGTCACCTCTCTAGAGCAACTTTGTTTGTACTTTCCTTTTCAATTCCTCTTATAGACTACAAGAGCATTTCTTTTCCCTTCTTTGATAGATACACCAGCCCTTTACCTGGCTAGTAGCTCCTCTAATGATGGCAAATACTCAAATTTCTTCCAAAGATGTTTGTTAAACCATCCTTAAATTGATGTAACGAAGGATATATATTATTTGCTAAACCACAAAAATAATAGTTCTTATTCATGCTTCAATGATAGCCTCGTTTAAATACAACAGAGAGATTTTGGAACATAAATTTTTAATCTTCAAAAATTACATGATGTAGTGCTAGCCAATATATTCTCCAATATATATGGTCGAGCTTCATTCTTATTGAACAACCAATCGAGGGTCCTTCATATTTTATGAGATGATCTACACCTTATTATATGATCAAATAATTTATCGAAAATAGACCTCTATAGGATGAACTTCGCCTCAACTTCAGTATCCTTCCACTTCTTGATTGTGTTTCTATTCTCGATTCATTAGGAGGACTTGTGTTACACATTAACAATCTCTTACAAATCCTTGCTAACAAGATAGGATTCCACACATGTCTCCCATACATTATAGTTGGACGGGTTTAATAATTCTATCTCAGTCTATCAACATGATTACATGAGAAATGAGTAGAATCTACAACCACTGGCCCAATGTTGAAACAAAATTTTCAAAAGCCAACCTATGACTATGACTTTGATATCAGGTAAGGAGTAGGAGAGAGAATAAATTGGAGAGACCCAAGATCGATAACTAAGGTTGGATAATTCAACTAAAGAAGAGGAAGCTTTGAAAGAGAAGGGAGATTTTAGATATGAGAACTTGGTTATACTAGAAAACTTTCTTGCATTAGCTTGGTTATAAATGCACAACCCTTATTTATACTTATCTAGGGATGATTCTAGATTTTGTTCTAGATATATCTAGAAGAAAAATCTAATTAACTTATCTTCTAGCCATACTCTAGAAGATCTAGATATTTCTTCAAGATACGTATCCAAGATATTACACTAGGCCATACTAGAAACTTCATTGAAAATTCATCATATTCCAAAAAACCAACTTTAATTTTTTCACACTTGTCGTTGCCCACAACAGGGTAACGATCTTGTGAGGCCTACATCTAGCAACCTTTGAGCTCCGGTCATCATTGCGTAATTCCTATTTATGTAGCTTAACAATGGAAGTGCACGGATGGCCTTCCCTAGTTAAGAAGCAAAGTAATAGATGACAGTTTCATCCCCAATTAAAATCATTTTTTTATCATAAGCCCCCTACCCAAATCTACAACAATCTGACCGACGGAAAAAATCAACTGAGTTCCACAGTGTTAATAGAAATCAAAAGACAAAAACCTATGAGATTAGTATTCATTCTACTAAAAATGCACGGAGACAACACTCAGACTACCTACTAACCTTCTTCTACCTTAATCGACTCTTCACTTTCAATGCTGCACCCCTATCAGATTCTCTAAAATTAGTTACTCGCGAACATTTTTGAAGAATCCGAACAACATAAACCTAAATCCTCAACCTCCAAACGTAATCAAATAACAGTAAACTCGCAAGATCTACAAAAGAAATCAAATAATAAAAAACTCAACCAAAAATTTAAAAAAAAATACCTCAACTGTCCAAATGAAGAAATCAAGTGGTTCTGGTGGTTTTTCTTTGCTTATTATCATCTCTCACTATCAAAATACAACTAAAATTGAGTTCACCTAAACACATAAAAAAAATGAGATTATAATTTCATACAAAACAATTAACAACAAACACAAATCAATTACATACCTTGTAATAATAATCAAATTGTATTGATTTAGGGTTTTGAATTTTCTACATATTTTTTTGGTGGAGCTAAGAGAGAGGGAAAAAGGAAAAAATTCAGCTAAATTTTCTTTTCTTTTCTTTTATTGCTTTTTTTTTTTACTATAAAGTTTTCATTGTAAATAATACTCCCTCCGTCCCTTTTTAGTTGTCCACTTTAGAAATGGCACACAGATTAAGGCAACAATGATTAGCACAGTGAAGTTACAATTTTACCCTTATGACAACTTTTCACTTCAAAATTACAACCACTTATTTGAATTAAAGTGAAATTAATTGGAGGGAAACAACATACATTTTTACAATTTTCAAGAAGTGTAAATAAGGGTATAATAGGAAAAAATTTGTTGTCCTTTCTTGATTTGTCAAAATGGACAACTAAATAGGGACAACCAAAAAAGGAAATATGGACAAGTAAATAGGGACGGAGGGAGTACTATATTGTTTCTCTTTTTTGTAACTAAGTGGGCCCTACATGGGCCCCATTTATTTGTTTTTGTGTTATTTGCGGAATTATATGTTTGTGTCGCTCCCTTTTACTTCCACGCGATTTCTCTCTGAGGATGTAGCACGTGTATTCCTCTGGTCTTTAAAAAGAGTCTCGTACACTTTTATTTATTCATTATAATAAAAAAAAATTAGTAATAACAATATATTTAGTGAAATATCACAAAGTATGGTCTGAGAAAAGAAGAGTGCATGGTGATTTTATTATTATTTCGTGGAGGTACATAAATTATTTCTGAAAGATCCTCGACTCAAGTGTGTATTTTTTTTTTTTAGAATATTAAAAAATGTAGTGTTTTATATTTAATATAATTGTTTATTTTCTAAGATTTTTAAAAATGTTGATAATTATGGATATTATGATAAAATATACGCATAACATATTATATTTATTATTTTTTAAAGGAGCAAAAAAGGTTATTGTGGATAAGTAAAAGTGATTAGATAACCAACATGGGTTGTGTTGCATTGGTGGGAGTGTTTCACCCTTAATTAGAGATCTCGAATTCGATCCCTAGATATGAAGAGTGTTTCACCCTTAATTAGAGATCTCGAATTCGATCCCTGGATATGAAAAAAATTATGTTGGCAGTGTCTTCTAACCATACGAAAAATTTGAATCTCTAACTCACAAATTAATTGTTTTTGGCAAGAAAGTTGTCTGGACAAGTATCCCATACTGAAAGGATCACAAAGATACGTACTATGAACTTAGACAAGTGTTGCATTATCCCAACAAATAATTTTCTATATAAGTAAAATGAGATCATGTTAAAAAATAAAAGACAAGACCATCAAATCTTTTCATACATCTTATCTAAATTATTTCTCTAATATAATTGAAGAAAGTTGTCCACTAGTTAAATAAGTTAAAGTAATATTGCTCAAGTACCATATAAGTTTAAGGTAAGTTTTATAGAGCGGTGATTAGATCATTTTTATTATATGATGTGGAGTACTGGTCAGTCAAGAACTTATGCATATATTCAGAAGATGCACGTTGTGGAGATGAAGATGTTGAAATAGATGTGTGGGCATATTAGGAACGACAAGATTAGGAACGAGGTTATCTGAGAGAAGACGGGAATGACCCCTGTAGCGGACAAGATAAGAAAAGCAAGACTGAGATGGTTTGGGCATGTCTAAATGAGGTGCATTAACGTCTCAGTGAGGAGGTGCGAGAGGCTAGTTGTAGGGGTAAACGGAAGGGCAGAGGTAGGCCAAAAAAATATTGGGGAGAGGTAATTAGACAGGACATGGCATAGTTTCATATTACCGTGGGGACATGACTCTAGATAGGAAGGAGTGGAGGTCATGGATTAAGGTAAAAGGTTAGTAGGGGCGGAGTGTAGTCTTACGTGTGTAGGTTTAGGCTTGTTAGTGCATGTCGTAGCACTAGTCTAACTCTTGTAGTTCTTGCCATATGTTGTTTATTGTGTTTCGATTATCGCACTATTACATTATTGTTATATTGTTTCTTTCTTGTAGATATTTTACTGTTTTCTTATTAATAGTTATGCGTTCTTCATTGTTTTTTTTTCTTCTTTTGCTTAGATTTGATGCACTTGAGCCAAGGGTCTTTTGGAAACAGTCTATCTACCTCCACGACGTAGTGGTAAGGTTTACGTACGCTCTACCACATTCATACCCGGCCACTTGGTGGAATTTCACTAGTTTTTGTAAATATTATCCAAAAGTAAAAAAAAAATGATGCACAAAACATTATGTATTAGCAAAGTTTAGAAAATAATCGCACCCCTTGACCCATGATATAGACAATCTACCCTAATGCAAGCACTATAAGTAGTTAATTCCACGGCTCAAATTTGTGAATTATGTCACACAAAAATAATTTTATCATTGCTCCAAAGCTCCTCTTCATATTGTCGAAATTAGAATACTTATACTTCTTCATCCTTCAATTATAGATAAATTTTTATTTTAATTCTTATAATATAATATTTAGCTAAACTCATTTAACCTTTAATTAATTAACAAGTATATTTTTATTTTAAAAGATCAGGTATTTTCAAAAATGCAATTTCCTTAAATAAAATGTTTGATTTGATGTTATCTTTTTCCTTAAATAAATGGAAAGAATAGCAGACAACCCAATCCAAAGGCCCAAACAGTCAGACCAGCCTATCCAATCCACATCCTGACTTTGTTCAGAAACACTGCATAAATTTCCTTTAAAATGATAACCCAGACTTACTTACAATTTGAACTTAATTTTTTTTTTTAAAAAAAACAGTTTGGTTCATTAAGCTCTTGCTATGCGCGGTGCGAAGAAGAACCGGACAACATAAATCTATTGAACATAAACTTACCTTGCATTTTTGCAAGATGAGACCGGACCACGAGGATCTATTGTACACAGACTTACCCGACATTTCTACAAGAGCGTGTTCCCACAGATGGAGCTCATGGCTTCCTAATTATATGATAGCTTAACCAATTTTGCCAAGACTCCCCTTCGATATAGTATATAATTTTTTTGACATTTATGAGCCATTTATCATGTTAAATTTGTCTATTGGACTATGTGTATGCATGTACTCTAGTGTGATATTTTTTAAACTATAAGAATAATTGGAGATTTATTGTAAGATGAATATCCTTTTACCAATCCTATTTGATTCTTTTAAATAGCTTACCAGTTGAAGCCAAGAGACATCTTCAAGTATGAATTTTTCTTTTATTACGATGATATCTGAGTCAACTTGTGCGCACCTGGACTTATTCCACTAAGTACCTGCTTCAAGTATCTGAATTTTGTCGATAAAATAGAGAGATCTACAAAACCATCGATTCTATTTTAGGACCACGAGGAGTAGCAACCGACAAGTTATCAATCAATCAACTATACCTCAATTTCAGAACAGTCAGGGAGGAGTGACAAGTTAGTTAGAAAGCACAATATTTCATTATTAAGATACTTTCTAAGTTTCAGGTTTCCATGTAGTGTTCCCTGTTATCACTCAATTCTTATGTAAAATGCATCTGCAAACTAGTTACAGAAAGCTAAAACATCTTGATCAACTGTCAATAATTGGTTATTTCTGATAAAAACCTAACATTCGTTTCCCGTTTGCTAAGAAACATAATTTATACAGTGAATATACGATAACACAGCTCCATCGCCAATAATAAGTTAAGAAGTGTACCTATGAAATATAACCTTCTTTTCTCCCCTTCAGGAAGAGAATAATTGAACAAATTTGTAAGATTGGAAGACTGGTGTAGTAAGAACTCTACTTCTGGATAAGTTGATTGTTTTGCATCAGATGGTTGACACTCAATTTGCACCAATATGAACAGCCATGTCAAGACCAACATGTTTGTTTTCACCCGATTCAGGTATGGACTCTCCGACATGTTTGTTTCCACCCAATTCAGGTTTCGACTCTCCGGCATGTTTGTTTCCACCTGATTCAGTTTTGGACTCTCCAACATGTTTGTTTTCACCCGATTCGGCTTTGGACTCTTTGACATGTTTGTTTTCACTTGCTTCAGTTTTGGACTCTCTGATATGTTTGGTTTCACCTGATTCAGTTTTGGACTCTACGACATGTTTCTTTTCACCTGATTCAATTCTGGAATCTTCACGTATGTCTGCTGTACCGGTATCAGGTGCCACTGAAATTTGGCTTATAGCCCTAGAAGTTGGGAAATCATGGACATGCTGTCCTTCATATGTTGTAATGACTAATTTTGGATCATGGGATGCCCTCTCCACGTGCTTCTTCACAGGGCAACCAGCAACTGAGCATCTGTAGTAACTCCTACAGATGGAGAAGTTGGCATTAGAGAAAGAAAAAGCATTTCAGAGAGGGTTGAAAGCTGACAGACATGTTACCAAGATAAGAAACAAGTAATCAAAGCAACACACAAAGTGAAAACCTCATATGGACTACAAAATATAAAAAATTCTTTCACTAGGTATGTTGTTATTGATAATGGATTGTATTAAGCATAACACATAAACATGCCCTTTAACTTGGCCTCAACTGGCATTTATGCCCTCTAACTTTGGATGTCCATAAATAGGCACTAAAACTTGTATAAAAGTGAACAAATAGACACATTCGACCTACGTGGCGTCCTACATGGAAAATTTGTGTCCTACATGTATTATGCTACATAGAACACATGTGTCTACTTGTTCAATTTTATACGAGATTAAGTGCCTACTTGTGCACATTCAAAGTTGAAGGGCATAGATGTCAGTTGATGCCAAGTTAAAGGGCATATTTATGTATTACGTCATTGTATCAATACACTTCTGTAGTGTTGAAGAGTCCAACATCGGATTAAAAAAGGAATGGGTGGTCTCCCTAGATGGCCTAAGATCCATTTCTTTACAAGTAGATATGGCCTAAGATAATTTCTTTAAAGTAGATAGGCTGAATGTAAAATTTTAACAACTATAGCAATTGTTTGCAAAATATGATCCATTTAGCAATCACTCATGTACTATAATCACGCTTATAGAAAACAAGCATAGTTCATACTTGACAGGAACAGAAACTATTCGACTCATGCCTGACAACTGTTGGATTCTCTTTGCACCTTACCAATCCAAACAAAGGAGTAAGGAAAAACATGGTATACAATTATACATAACTGACTGCAGAAATCATAATTTGCTGGATTACAATTAGACGAGTACAAATGCGCAGAACTTCATTTTAAATCCATCTTTCCAGATTATCAATAATTGCAAGAAATGGAAGTGAACCAAAAAAAAAAGGTCTTTTTTCCACCAATAGTCTAGTTTCTAAATTTTACTATCAGTGACAACATTATACGTATCAAGAGACTACTATGTAACAGCACTGCAGCAGAATATACTGAGGATCAAAAAACAGATAGTGAGGAATTATAACACCTGATATTCAAAAGTGCTGATAAAAGGAATTTTCAGGCATGGGCATACCAAATTTGTGCATATATGTTTTAAGAATTAATTATATGTACCTCGGATTTGGATTGCCTTTGACAATTTTTTGCCCATATTTGCGCCAGCGCTGACCATCGTTGATTATATCTACTTCGCTCATGGTCTGAACAATGTGCCGTGGTTCACTATGGGACTTAATAGGTGGAGTATCATCCATAGCTACTGTGTCTTTTTTTCTGTTGCAAAACAATTACACAACTATTAATTTTAAAAGAGTATCTAGACCTGAAACATCAAAGACAAACACAGCTTGGTCTTCAACATACTGTTTTTTTGAGTCTGGACCATCACCCTTATCGACCTCATTTTCCAATTTATGACGCTTCAAAGGCGTAATCTTCACACTATCACAAGCTGATACAATGTCCAACGCAAGCGGGGCATCTGATGGCTTACTAGGTTCACATGTTTCTCGGGGCGTAGAAGATTTCTCACCTTCAGCTGATAAATGTCACTTATAAAATTAGTAAAGAAAGTAGGTCAAAGAAACTCATAATTTACTCAGCAATCTTGGGTACCTTCAAATGCAGTGATAATTGGAATGTCTGGTCGTTTCATTTGCAAAGGGAGTACATACTCGGGGGACATCTGGGGAACACTTAGAGTTTCCGGATGTTCATGCTTCCCAATATAGTGGATATCTGTAATATGCCCGTCATGTGATCTCTCCACTTGCTTTTTTGCTAGACAATTAGGGAATGTGCACTTGTAATAACTCCGAGTAAACTCATTTCCTTTCACAAGCTTCTGACCATATTTTCGCCAGTTATATCCATCTTCTGATGGTTTTTCAGGTGCTTTGAGGAGAGTCGTTCCTTGATCAGACGACAACCCATGGGCACTAGTGTCAGGATTCCGCCTTGGTTGCAACTTATCCAAAGCTTTCTCACGCTTTATGGTATAACTTACTCGTTGTAGATCAGACTGTGATACAAAAACCTCCATGTTCGAACTTTGCATTTGATCTGAAGAATCTGAAGCCTTAACAGATAACACGGAAACCACTTTGTCTTTTACACTAGATTCTGATCCACATGATTTTGCATCTGAGTCCTTTGGTAAACTAGAAAGTTGACTAGATCCAGATGCATCAGCCTCACTCTTAACACCCTGTTGCTTCTGCACATATTCTGACTGGTTCTCTTGTACTCTAGAAAGAGAAATAGCTTCTTGATTGGATTGTGACACATTAATCCCTTTATCACATTGACTCAGCCTCTTCTGCAGTTCACCAGAAACAACATCGGTTTTTAACTCTAATTTGCTGGTTGCAGAGTCAGGGTCCGGCTTCTGCTCTAAATTCTCGGAGAAAACTTCATCCGTCGCCTCTTCTTTAGGGGTACCCATTATCCTGTGCAAAGACAGTCTTTGAATCATGAGTACCAAATTATACACACTTTTGGCAGGGAAATACAGTACAAGTATATGGGCTTACAAATTCATATTCCAGTTATCATGCTGTGCATTTTTTTTTTAAAAAAGTAATTAGCAGGAATATAGAAGCTGTGATTTAACAGTTCAACAGTTACTGAATTTGGATCTATTTGAACATGAAGAATAAATAGTTCCAAGGACCTGAAAACAGAAAAACATAGAAGTTCATGGGAAAGGAAGCATTCTGTTGACACTTGACAGTACTGACCGACAAGTTGCTCAGACTTGGGTGCGGATACCCAACATGGATGCGGATCCGAGGGTAGGATTCGGCAACATCTAAATTTTAATATACGGGGGTACAGATCCAGGTTTGGATACTCGTGCTAGGATTTGGTTAAAAAAAAACAAAATTATAAAAGTGGAGCTATAATGACATTCTAATGTTTGAGAGAAATTCTCTGGAAAACTTATATATTGTAGAATTCAATCTCCAAGATGCGCATTAAAAAAACATATTTTAATACTCAAAAAATCAACATGCTAATAATTAATTTAGAAATTATTCCTCTTTTTTATGAAAAAGAAACATCTATAAATAGCAAACATTGACCAAGAGGAAAGCTTAAAAAAAAGATTGAAGGTATGCCATTTCTCACGTCTTAAATCTGTTTTATCTTTTATTTTGAGAAATCAAAATCTCAATTTTCCCCCAAAATTTGTCCTATCCTAAGTGGGTTAACCGAATCCCGTAACCGCACCCGTGTTGTGTCGACACGGGTTCGGCAGCAAAAATGAAGAGTCTGCAAAACTGGGAAGTAAACTACTGAAAAGGAAAGAAGAGAAAGCTACCTTCATTTTGCAATCTACAAACTACACATGTTTCATTATCTGAACTTTTCTTCTAGTATATTTCTCATTACTGGAGAAATACCTTACTTAAGCGCAATGACAATGCATATCTGTATTTCTTTAATCATTACGACCACAAATACTGTAAACGATGCCCTAAACTTTCCTTTCTCTACACATTTCTTCACCTAGAAAGGAGGAATACAATTGGAAAAATAGTTAACATGTCATGCAAAATAGTAGTTTCTTTCTCGCTCTCTTTTCATAAGTCCAAAGCGATTTTTGTATTATATCTTAGCTAGGATTTATGTGTAGAAAGGAACAGCAGTAATAATTTACAACTGCTTTCTGGTGATAGTACTGACATTTGTAGACGTACAATTTATGATATTGTCGAATATTTCCCATCGCTGTACACAAACCAAAACAGTGGTCAATTCTAGATCAATGAATGTGAAGAGCTGAACTATTCCCACTTGATAAGTGAAACCACGAGGAAGTGCAAAAGAGAGAAAAGAAAAGAAAACGGATAAAATAGGGTGGTATGACCATCTAAGCTGTTGTTGTGCAGTTGGAACTTACTATATAAGTAGGTATCCTAAAGGTTATAGAAAGTCGATACAGAACGCCATTTTCAGAAGTTATAACCATGAAAAATTGTGTTATTATATGACGTGACATGACATGTCAGAAATGGGATAGGTGTCATTGACAAGATAACTTAATCTACGCTGCTTCTTTTGGAAATGACGAGAAAAAGGACTTGGAAATCTAGGAATTTTCCTACATGGCGCCATGAACACGGCGAACCAATCAAATTTCATGATCACGCGAGGCAACATGGACTCTAAAGCAAATTTTGGGACACCTTGTCAGAATTCCTCTTTAGCAATGACTACATACGTTTTTATGAAGAAAAACTGGGATTTCACCACAAAAACCTTATGTTCAACACCTTCCTGCTACAGTGTTACCAACAACTCAAAAGTGTAAAAATCAATCAGAAGGGTGAAATATTAGCACCATAAACATAGCAAATTTAAAAGCAGAGAGCGACATCACGTACTCATTAAAGCACAAGTCTTTAATTAGCATAAGCTCTAGAACATAATGAAATTCCACAACACTCCAAAAAACGTTAGAAGTCCAGAAACAGTAGCATAAGAATCGAAAATCAAACTGAACTACGAAAAAAAACCATCAACTCAAAACCCCAAATTCACAAAATAATAATCCCTAGAATGCAACGAAATTCTACAACACTCGAGAAACCATTAGAAACCCAAAAACAGTAGCACACAGAAAACAAAAGAATTGAAAACCAAACTGGACAAAAACCAATCAGGAATCTTATCAGCTCAATTGGTTGGCTACCTAAACTTTCCCCTTGTTGATGAAAGTTTGATTCCTCACCTTGTAACCCCCTCCCCCGTTTCCGTTTCCGTTTCCCTTTCCCCTTCCCCTACCTCCAAAAAAAAAAACCTAGACAAAAACCCATCAATTCAAGTCTCCAAATTCACAAGATGATAATCCCTAGAACGTAACGAAATTCTACAACACTCTAGAAAACATTAGAAACCCCAGATACAGTAACACAAAAAGCAAAGAATCGAAAGCCATACTGAACAAAACCCCAAATTCACAATATAATTAGCTCTAGAACATATCTCAATTCTACAAAACTCTAAAAAGAAACATCAGAAACCCAGAAACAGCAAACAAAAACAAAGCAAAAAAAAATTAATTTTTCGTAAAACCCATCAATTCTAAACCCCAAATTCACAACATAATTAGCTCTACAACATATCACAATTCTACAAAACTCTAAACAAAAACATCAGAAACCCAGAAACAGCAGTACAAAAACAAAGCAAAAGAATCATTTTTTCATAAAACCCATCAATTCAAAAAACCCAAATTCACAATATAATTAGCTCTACAACACATCACAATTCTACAAAACTCAAAAAAAAAAAAACATCAGAAACCCAGAAACAGCAGTTCAAAAACAAAGCAAAAGAATCAATTCTTCATAAAACCCATCAATTCAAAACCCCATATTCACAACAAAAAATAAGCTCTACAACACAACAACATTCTACAACACTCAATAAATCATCAGACAAAAAAAAACTGAAAAATCACAAAATAATTAATAATCCGTACCTTCTTCTTCTTCCTGCTTAATTTTGCCCCAATTTTCACCTGGGGTTTCTTGATTCTTTCTTATCAACCAACAGAGAAACTCAAAAAAGGGTAGCTGTTCATTGACTTGGACCAAGTACTACTACTACCTACACAGCTAACCAAAAATCAAAAACCAAAAAAAAAAAAAAAACTACTAATACAAAAGTATTAGTACTAGTAATCAAGAATCTAAATTTACTTGTTCAACTTTTGGATTAGAGTGAACTCGGCCGTTGGATTTGCTTAACAAACTTTTTTGAAGGGGCCATTGAAATTGGTAAAGATTGCTTTTTTATGATTTATGTGAAAGGGGAACTATTATTTCCTAAATGGTTTTTCCTACTAAGGACACGTGTTGGCTGGTGATTGGTATAAATTATAGTCAAAAATATTTTTTTATAAAATTGGTTTTTGACTTTTTCCTTTTTTACTATTTCATTTTTGACTTCTTCTTTATTTTACAGTAATGGTGTTTTAATGTATATTGGTTGTAGTCAACTTTAATTAGGTTGGGATTATAACATAGTTATTATTATTTTACTTGTTTATACGTCTCTTAATGAATTATGTGTTTTGAGTATCACATTCTTAGTTATTTAGGAGTCGTTTGTTAGCTGGTTAGATTTATGTTGGTATTCATAATATATGGATTAGTTATGAGGGAATTTATGTAGTATTTTCTGCAGAGTTTAGTTATCATGTACTATTAGTTATTCCATCTTATCTTAAAGGTAAAATAATACTTAAATTCTCTCATAACTTAAAGTATATGTTTGTTTATGCGAATTTCCAAATGGCAAATCTAATATCGTATTGTTTTTATGTATGAATAGATTTCCTTCTAACCAGCTATTAAAGGTAACATTACTTATGGGCGATTTGATATTTGCATAACACGCCTCCTATCCAAATCAGCAACCAAATGATCGATTAGAATGTTAATATTTAGTAAATTTATTCTCTCTTCTTATTTATCGAACATAGTTAGTTAAGATCTAAAGCAACTAATTATAGTCATAGTAACAATGAAAGTGAAAGCAATCGCGATATTGAAGTATGTGTATGTAATTTCATTTAAAATTTTCTATGATAATTAAGTGATCTCAAAAACACCTTTTAAACAATGAAACATCTATTTATAAGAACAAAGCGAACATTTTAGCTTAAATATTGTAATTACCTTTTACAAAACTTTTTGATTCATCATGCTATCGTCCTTAATTTACATATAACTATATAGATCTTAGTAAAAAAAATTGATTTAGACGCACATGGTATAGATATTTCATTAAAACCTTGCACCAAAATGGTGTTGGTTAAACTATACTAGTGTAGGGAAAATGAAAAAGTCATATTCCATTAGCTCCTAGGTAGTTCGGATTTTCTAAAAGATGTTGTCAGATCCTTCAAAAATGTGATATCCTCGGAGGATCCAACATGCACCTAACAAAATATCCTTTGGCAAATGGCCTGAAAACTGTTTTGCACCCATTGCCAGCCTAACCAAGTTATCCAGATATGCAATTTCTATAGGAATGGAACCAGAAAGTTTGTTGTCGCGGAGATTCAATGTTTGCAAGTTTCTCAACGGTTAGCATAAAGGTATAGATGTTTGGGCTAAGTTAATTCATCTATAGTTATTGGAATCGGACCAGAAAGATTGTTTGTGTGGAAGCTTCAAATGCTCGAATGACTTCATAAGAATAGAACAATTTTGCACTAAGCAAGTTACCTATTTTTGGGAGGGATATGGCCTGTTAACTGGTTTTTCTTAGACAAGCTTCAACAAGATTGGCGAGTTTTCCTGTTTCTACATGAATGGAACCATATAAGTGGTTGTCCGAGATGCAGAGGGTCTTGAGCTTAGTTAGTGAGCCAATTTGTGGTGAGAGTGTGCCTGAAATCTGGTTAGTCGACAAGTGAAGATAGACAAGAATAGTGAGTTTGCTTCACAAGTTGCAACAGACTAAATGAAACACTGAACGGCATTTTATATTGTACAGAGCAAATAACATCTTAACATTGATAATTGAAACAAACTGAACACATGGAAATATATATATATATATACACACACAAGCCAGAAGTGTTACTAAGCAACTAGTGGTTTCTCTGTAACTAATTCAACCTCCATTTGATGAGATTCGAGGACCTTTTTCACGGATACCATGATGGATTTTCCGTTGACATAGTGTTGTCGACAGACAGGCATGTACATATTAGCACCACCTATAAGCTCCTTCTGCATTTCATCGGTTTTTCTCAAGGTAAAAAATGCGCGTTTGCCACATAATTCACATCTTGCTGTTAACTTTGTAACTGTATCTGCAATTGGAATAATATCAAGGACTGAGCCAAATTTCCTCCTGTAACAAGCAAGCGCGAATTGTCATTAGAATAGTATTTGTGCTAATTATGACACTCCAAATATAATGATGGAAATAAATGAGTGGTTAAATTCAACAAATACCTCAAGTAATCACCGTCTAGGCCAGCAACAATTATAATCTTCCCATCAATATCAGCAGCATTGCAGCAGAAATCATAAAGGTCTTCGAAAAACTGAGCTTCATCAATGCCAATCACATCAACCTGCTAACGAATAGATTCAATGAGGAACAAAATCATAGCGAACCAGAAATGGACTGCAAAACAATGAAAAGAAAGAATTACATCTACATTATTAGTATCTTCATCGTAAGCTAGACAAGGTTGTTCTTTCATAACGTCAATAAATCTGATCCAAGAGATTCGCCTTGTCTATAAGCTCAACTCTTCCCCTTCCCACTGGATTTTTTTGTCTATGGCAAATCCTAACACTTGGTGACTCAAATGCACGACTTTACGGTTATAGGTGGAGAGTCCTCGCTACTAGGCTAAAGGACAAACAAACTACGACTAAAAGACTCGACATATCTAATATAAACCTTTAGTTTCTCCCCATCACATAAAAGAGTGAAGGGAAGGAAACCCCATACTCAAAGAATTTAATTTCTAAGTGATGTAAGAAAGTAGACCCTTTCTTTTTTACATCATGGATTTTCCAAATTGATCGACATGGTTGCAACCACAAAAGAATCTGATTACTCATACTCAGTCAAATACATTTTCAAGACTTAAAACGGAAAATAACACAAAGGGAGCCTTGGAACAATGCAAGTTACTATAGTTCATCCTTGCTTACGTATTACATACACTTTTCACAAATTTTATGAATGGAAAGTTGTCTACAAGTTCGAGCTGTGAAATCTTGCATCAGGGTAGGTTGCCTACATTACACCCCCTTTAGAGTGCATGCCTTCCTCATAACCTATGTAAACGCAAGATGCTTTGTGCACCGGATTGCCTTAAATTGAAAATAATACACTAGATCTTTTAGGAACACAAGTCTAGAATATCAAGAATATGTACTAAGTCTTAGTTCTTGATATGGAGGTCAAGGAATAGAGTAGAACATTAGTAGGTAGTTAAGTGTTATCGAGTCCCTTTATCAGTAACACTATTATTACTCTCCTACTATCATATTTTTCAATTTTAGTATTACATGTTATTTTCATTGTTTCAGTTATCGTATTATTTGCTTTTGCTACTTCTTTTTTTTCTTAATTGTTTCCGGCATTACTTCTTTGATACGGCATTTGCTTTACATACAGGTAAAAGCACAAGGAGAGAAGAAAAGGACTGCACCTTTTCATATGCATCTGGACCAAATCTATGTTTGAAAGATGATAGATCAGGCAATGACCAACATGGAAATTTCGTCCCATCGTGTGTCACCACTGCATCTACTGCACACCTCGTATCTTTGTTTGACTTGATCATCACCACATTTCTAGTTGAAGAATCCAAGTTATATCACAAAAACAAGTATGGAAAGCAATCATCCAAATTTAACATAGAAACTACTTCAACTTTTAACAGATCAACATTCAAAATGTCAAACGTCTACAACAACATCAATTGTCCTATAGAGATTGACACATTAAAATCTTAACATTCTACCATAGTAATACTACAACATAAAATTGGAACATAAAAAGCAAAAAGTTTCCTTTTTTAAAAAAAAGAAGGTATATACACTTAAACAGAATCAAACAGCTTAAAACTACTACTAGTACTATTACAACACTCCAATTCTAAACAAGTAACTGAAACCAGCTTTATGAACATTCACACCATGATTGTTGACTTGTTGTGTGACCGAGTTCATCTGAACCCAATATTTTCTAACGAAATCATATATCTTTATGTAAAAATATACTAAATTGCAACAAATAATAGCTCTAATCCCACAATTTTTTAAAAAACATAATAGGTTCAATACTTGAAATCTTAAACATTGAAATCATAGAGCTTAAATCCTGAATCCACCGCTAGCCTCACTGACACACCAACCCAAGTTACTCCATCTAAACTCATCCATAAAGAATGGATCTTTTTTATTTTTAAAACCACGAGATCTAAAAGTCTATCATTGTTTCTTAAACTACGTATCCAGTCAAACTACCGTACTTAAATTGGAACAAAGAGAATATCTTCTAAAGCGTATAAAAAATTGGTACCTGCCCAGTTTGGATTCAGAATTGACGCGGCGAAGAAGAGCAGTAGTTTTACCGGCAAACATAGGGCCAAAAATTACATGGATTTCGCCGGAAGGAAGATGATTATGACCTCTTTGATCTGATCCATTGGATACAGAAACTGTGTTTTTCAAGGATGAAGAACAAAACGACATGGCGAAGATTGGTTAACAAAAAATAAAGCTGAGATTGTAGATATGTGAAAGATGAAGATGAAGAATGGATTTCAAGTTTTTATATATAAAAGGGGTTTGGTTTTGAATTTTGAATTTTTGGAGGAAAGAGTCAAAAGGCATATGAATTTTTGTTTTTTTTTTAAAATTTGGAGGGAGAATTGATAATTATTCGACTTTTTTGATGGGGTCGTTTGGTTGGAGGGATTAGGCGATTTATTCGGGAAAAGAATTTGAGATTAAATTTATCTCATATTTGATGGAAAGTATTACTTAGTTAGCACTTAGGGCTCCTTTACTTAGGAAATAAGTTATTTTGGGATTAATCATTCCGAATTATTTATCTCATGACTGTTATCCACTTTCAATACAACTACAACATACCTAGTGAAATCTCACTAAGTGGAATATGGGGAGGATGGTGTGTACGAAGACCTTACCATTACCTTGTAGAGGTAAATATGTTGTTTATGAAAGACCCTCAACTCAATTGCATCAACTCAAGTGACGGAAGAAGAAAATATAGTAGTTAATAAGAAGAGCATTGTCATCCACTTTTAATGTGGGACAAAGATAAACACTATAATCCTAGAAATTTTGGGATAAGTTATTATGTAATTTTATCCAACCAAACATGTGATAAGCTCATCCTAAATTAAATTCGTAATCAATTGTTGGAAAATATATATTGAAGACACAATTTATATGAAGAAGAACACTAAGATGAAAGTTTGATAATATGAATAAAGAACACAAAATTGAAGGCTTGAAGCACATGTAAGACGCTTTCCTAAAACGATATTTGCTTTCTTTCCTCCACGAGATTACTATGGGATTATATGCAAATATTTTTAGTGAATATGACGAGCCTATGAATTTTTGCACTAAGCAAATAATGAAAAAAATCCTATTAGAAAGTAAGAACTTGAAGACTTGATCCTTTGGAGAGGAAAAGATTTATGTTGAGAATGTTGTAAAGAAATGTATTATCTAAAAAAGTCATTTGTGAATCTCCAGTAGTTGAATTTGAATAAAATTGTGGTAACCATAAAATGAAAAGACACATCCTTTCATTTAAAAGATACCAACTAAAAAAAATGAAAAGAGACACTCTTTCATTCAAAAGACACCTCTTCGTTGAAGAAAAAACTTATATTAATAATTTAATTTAAACAAAATTCCATCATTAGTTATTCCTGATCTGTCATACCGAATGAGCCCTTAGTATTTCACATAAGATCTTATTTTCCAATCTTTATTAGTATTTCTATTGTTTTGTTTGTCAGGTACTTCTTGTTAGTTTGTTATTATTTTTTCTTCATTCGTGCTTTGATTACTCCTTTTTGAGTTGAGGATTTATCAAACATTCTTTACACACCACAAAAATAAAGTTAAGGACTGAATATATTCTATTCTCTCCAAAACTATTTTGTGTGTTTAAATTAGGTATGTTATAGTTATTACATTTAAGCAAAGGTATTTGCTAGAATTGATATTAAATTCAAAATTATAATCTGCATAACTTATTTCATACCAAAGAAGCCATTTTTATTGTGGTTTCATGGTTATAATCATGTTATCTCCTAGTTTCAAACCAAATGATCCCTAAGGATAGTTTGGTGGATGACATTGGAATAATTAGTCATAAAATTATGAATAAAATAATATAGTGTTTAATTGATCACCATAAAAAGAAACTATGATATATTAATTAATTAATATTTTATCTAAATTTTGTATTTACTAGTTGTTTTATTATAGACAAGTCATGTATATTCATATGTTGATAAAATGAATAGCTTCAATCATTTGACATTCAAATCTAAATGTAATATTCTAATATTTAAATTAAAATGTGTATTTCTTGTATATTTGTAATGAAATGCCGCAAAGGTTGTTTTCACTAGGTCAAGGAATTTTATCTTGACTTTATTGGTCCCAATGACACATTTGATTAATGTTTAATAAATTTTTGTGATTGAAAATTATTACTTATACTTAAAATGCTATTTCAATAAGTTTTTCTACTTTTTTTAAAAAAAAATTTAATTGAGTTGTTTTTATTCTTCTATGTGTATTATTATTTGTTGGGTTATTTATTTTGTATCTTGCTAATTAGGTGTCATTTTTTTTTTCTCACCATCCTATTTTGATAACTTTTCTTTTGAGTCGAGGTTCTATCGAAAAACAATCCTTCTATCCTACAAAGATAAAATTTGTATACTCGTGCCCTCTTCAAATTCACTTATGGAATTACACTGCATTATTGTTATTGTTGTTCTTCTTTTTTATTTAACCATCTAGTTTTAGAACTCACGTCCAATCATCCACATTTCTTTATGGCATAATGCATAAGCATGTTCTCTAACTTGACATCTACGTCCCCTAACTTTGGGTATGCACAAGTAGAAACTTAAACTTGTATAAAATTGAACAAATAGACACATTTGTCTTACGTGGCTTCTTGCATGCCAATTTTGTGTCATATGTGGCATCCTTTATGTATTATGTCATGTAGAACGTGTGTGTCTACTTGTTCAATTTTATACAAATTTAAGTGTCTACATCTTAAGTTTTAAGACATAGATGTCAGCCAAAACCAAGTTAAATGTCATATTTATGTATTATGTTTTTCTTTAGCAAAAATAAAAAAAAACAAAGATATCCCATTGGTAAGAAAATCGTCTGCATCATATGTTAACATCAAATCAATGATTGCATGACATATATTTGAATATAAACAATTATCACTTAATTTTGGTCAATTAATGTATATTTTTGTTCATTAAATTAATAAACTACAATAAATTAAATTAATTTGATATAAACATCTGATACAAATACGTATTTATCATAGTCCATAATTCATCCATCCATCTACCTTTCTTGATGGTGAAGTAACTAATTTCAAATTGAGGTTGAAATAATACACACAAAATCTCAATTATAAATTATTTGCAAATTGAACTTAGCTCAAAGTTTTTATTACATTAAAAATAATAATATTTTTTTCCCTTTATTAGATTTGGTCCATTTTTCTTTTTGGTCCACAATGAAAAGTTTCTTTTATTATTCACAACCCCTTCATCAATCAAAACATCACAAACCAAAACCAAGAAAAACTTCAAAACTCAAAACAAATTCTCTTCTCTCATTTTCCTTCTACATTACATCAAATTTTCTCACAAAAAGTATATATATAAGGAAGGAGATTGGAGGACAAGCAAAACCAAATCCTTTAGATCAAATCACACCAAAATTCTCTCTCATTACCACTTATATTCTCCTTTCTTCTTGTTCTTAGCAAAAAAAAGATTGAAAAAAATTAAACTAAAAAAAGAAAAAAATTTAATTTAATCATCAAAATCAAAACTTTTTAAAAGGGTTGAATCAATCTGTTATTGTTATCATAGTGTGTACAAAATCTTGAAGGAAAAAAATAAAATCTTGAAAAAAGAACAGTGGGAACAGAAAAGTAAAGAGGGCTAATATAGAGGAGGAAGAACATCGCCCTCGGTTCTAGTTACTGTGCCTCCTCTGTAGATCTTGATTTGGGTGATTTCTCATATGGGTATTGTTGAAAATATAGATTCTTGATTTGGGTATTTGTTAGTTTTTTTTTTTTATGAAAAAAGTTTTGATGAAATCATTTTTCATTGTTGGATTGTTTTGATCCGTTTAGTTTGATTGAATCTGATAATTATTGGATCAGTTTCAGATTGTTGTGTGTCTCTGAAGCTCTTCATTGTACTTCACAGTAAAAAGGTATGTTCTTTACTGTTTTGGCTGTTGTTTCCTTAATCTGTATATCATTTTTGTTAAGTAATGGATGTGGAATTTAATGTTGTATTTTGGATTTACTTTGAGGTGTCTCATTTTCTGCAAAATGGGTTGTTCTTATGATGATGTAGTAAGAATGCTTTGTCATTTTATTTTTTTTTTGAGCTGAGGTCCTTCTGAGGTAGGGGTGAGGTGTGCGTGCACACTAACCTCCACAGACCCGACTGGTGGTTATGTTGTTGTTGTTGGGTTGTTCTACGAACAAATGGTATTTGGTTTTAAAATCTTTAATTTTTTTTTGGGCTTGAAGTTGCATACTGTTGAATGGAAAGTTTGGAAATGAGTATTTCATGACTATTGATTTTGGTATTGTAGGAAAATGCAAGTTGATCTTGGTAAGTTATTCGTTGGTGGGATTTCATGGGACACAGACGATGAGCGTCTAAAGGAGTATTTTAGTACTTATGGGGAGGTTGTAGAAGCTGTAATTATGAAGGATAGGACTACTGGCCGTGCTCGTGGTTTCGGTTTTGTGGTCTTTGCTGATCCTGCTGCTGCTGAGAGGGTAGTTAAGGAGAAACACAACATTGATGGCAGGATGGTAAGATCTTTAAGTTTGCTAAATTCTTCACAATTTGGTTTTATTTTATTAGAACACAGCTTAGCATGACAGTGTTACGAAGATATAACCAAAATGATGTAATATTTAACCAAATGCTCTGGGCCTTCATGGTATCGTTGATGTTCTCAAGCAATGCTGATTGTTAATCTTACTTTTATAGCATTTTGTCATCAAACTTTTCTGGTCTTCTACTTTGATCTGAGCTTTGAGTGCCAGAAGTTCACAACTTTAGATCTATAGTTACTTCATTTACCCGAGATTCCTTACAATCCTCATTTTACAGGTAGAAGCAAAGAGGGCAGTTCCACGGGATGACCAGAGCACGACAAGTAGAAGCAGTCCTAGTATTCATGGCTCTCCTAGTCCTGGTCCAGGACGTACAAGAAAGATTTTCGTTGGTGGTTTAGCATCCACTGTCACTGAGACTGCCTTTAAGCAGTATTTTGAGCAATTTGGAACAATCACAGATGCAGTAGTTATGTATGATCATAACACTCAAAGGCCTAGAGGATTTGGATTCATCACTTATGATTCAGAGGATGCAGTGGATAAAGTCTTGCTCAAGTCTTACCATGAGCTGAATGATAAAATGGTTGAGGTCAAGCGTGCTGTCCCCAAAGAGTTATCCCCAGGTCCTAGCCAAAGCCCACTTGGTCGGTACAGCTATGGATTAAATAGGATGAATAATTTCCTTGATGGGTATGCACAGGGATACTCTCCAAATACAGTTGGAGGATATGGAGTCGGTATGGATGGTAGATTTAGCCCCATCACTGGGGGTAGGAGTGTCTTTACTCCATTTGGTTCTGGTTATGGTATGGGTCTTAACTTTGAACCAGGCCTGAGCCCAGGATATGGGGGTAGTGCAAATGTTAACAGTAGTTTAAGCTATGGTCGGGGACTGAATCCATATTATAGCTCAAGCAGACTTGGTGGTGGCATTGGGTTTGACGGAGGAAGTGGAGGAGGAAACACTTCTTTCTTGAACTCAGCAAATCGCAATTTATGGGGTGATGGAGGACTGCACCATGGGACGAACTCGACAAGCTCTAGCAACTTTTTAGTATCTGGAAGTGGAAACATTGGAGGAGGAAACTTTAGCAACAGTGGAGTTTGGGGTTCATCAATTTCCTCTCAAGGCGGAGGAAATGTTTCTAGCAAAAATGGAAATCTTGAATATGTGAATGGTGACAGCATATATGGGTTGGCAGGAAGCCATGGCAGAAACGTCACAAAACGTGGAGCCGCTATGTCATCAGGATCCAGGGGTAGTTATGATGGGGGCGCTTTTGCTGATTTCTATGGTAGTGGTTTGGGATATGATGATCACACTTGGCGTCCTTCAAATTCTGAGCAGGATACAACCGGTTCTCTTGGTTATGGACTAGGCAATGGACCTTCTGACATGTCACCTCAAAATTCTTCAGGTTATGTTGGTAGTTATGGAGTTGGCAACAGACAACCAAACAGAGGTACGCTTCTCATGGTTAAACTGTTGTCTTGTGTTATTCTTATCATCTTGAACAAGTATAACTCTCATATGATCATATGATTTAAGCTCCTAGCTATCTGCATCAACGTTAAGTTCTTTGCGTAGAGTAAGATTGTGCTTAAACTTCACCTTTAGTCTCTTTACTTTCCATAGACGGAAGAGAGCGTACGTTACTGTCAAGTTATCCCATCATCTCTTTGGCAATTTCCATTTATTTGGCTAAATTTTATTGATTGTTGGTTGTACCCTTATTGTTTTAGAATTCTAGCTATTCTCGTCTTTCTCAATGCATATCTGGCAGCCAAAGTTACTAATTTTAGGACTTGGTGTTTATAAAATTGGGTTCTCAACACGGTTAACTTTAACACTGTTTATTTGATAATTTGGTTTTTTACTTCTTTCCTGGAACTTAAGACTATGGTTCTTTATCTGTCCTAATTCTAATTGCTAGATGAGTATAATCTCCACGTGCGTCAAAAGATAGGGGTTTTTTTGGATCAGAATATTAGTGAATACTCTATTCTTTGGGTTGAGTTGTATGTAGTCATTGATGTTCTGGAAGTGATGCTTATGGTCTAAAGTATTTATTTTGATAGTTTACTTTATCCAGTTAACTGTTCCTACAAAAAGAGGGCCAAATAATTAATGTACATTACTATCTATACAAATGATATAGCATGTGGGATCGAAGACCTAAAAAGATAATTTATTTTGTTGAGCATGGTAAAATAGAGTCCAAAAACTTGAAAACAATTTGTGCTATTTACATGGAATATGAAATATTGATAAACTATTTTTTTCATGGGAAAAAATAGAGGAATGTTTTTTGAACTTGTTTTGGTTTGATCATAATATGTTGTTGTTGTTGTTGTTGTTGTTGGTTTGATCATAATATCTTATATTTCATTTAAGTTTGTTTAATTAAGAAACTTCGCCATGATTTTGTATACGTTCTCTAACTCCGACGGGTCAGAAGTCCTTGATATCTGTTGCACCAACTGTTGTTGGAGTAGGGACTATAATTGATGACTTAAAAACAGCCCTCACATTACCGTATAGATAGAGTTGATTCATGCATTCCATAACATCTCTTCTCTCTGTTTCAATTGAAAAAATGCAATAACTGAAACTTAACCATAAGCTTGTTGGGGTCTGCTACATGAATTCTCACTATCTATTTTGCTCCATTTAGATGTGTCTCACTCCAATTTTCAATATATTAGGTTCTTTAACCCTAAGGGGTCGTTTGGTTTGAAAATGAGTTATGATGGGATAAGTTATGTTGGGATAAGTTATGTTGGGATTAGTTATGATGGGATAAGTTGTGTTGGGATTATTTTTTATTGAGTGTTTGGTTTGTTGTATTCAAAATAATAAATTTTAAGAACAATTTATTTGTTTACAAAAATGCCCTTCATTAATGTAAAAAGTGATATAACAAAAGGGTTGAAAGAGACATTTTTGTCATTTACCTATTTTATCCCGGGATAAGTTATCCCGGGATTACTATACCACCCAAGGAGAGGGATAACTTATCCCGGTACTAATTATTAATCCCGGGATAAGTTATCCCGAACTTGCCAACCAAACAACAAAATAAGCGGTACTATAATTTAATCCCGGGACTATTTGTTATTATACCTCACACCAAACGAGCCCTAAAAGTTCTCTTCATTGTCTACTGGCATACAATTTCTTCAACAAGAAAAGAACTCGTGGCAGATATTGGAGTAATGGTAGCGTACCAGTTAGAGTGGGTCTTCATCTCAACTAGTTGTATCGCCTATATGGATCATATTCTACTTTTTGCCAAGTCTGCATGAACTCCAAGAGATTTTAGGTCTTTCAACACTTCTTTGTCATTTTAGGTGTACTTTGTCCCTTTTAAACACTTTTAACGATCATGGTTTCACACTTACAAACCATGATGGAGGTCTACATTAGAACATGACTATACCATTTTAAACAACCTTCTCTTATTTTAATCTTGTATGATTGCACATCTAACCTATCTCTTGCATTTCTGCGACACCCATATTGTGGATATGTTGGATTTAGAGGTCCAATATTTACTCACCATTGATAGGTATCATTCTATTGCATAACACTCTGCTATTACTTCTCCATTTACCATTCTTTTTTAGTTTTTTATTATATCTTCATCTATCATGTGGTTCGCATGAAACATTGAGCCTAGGTATCTGAATTGTCCGCATTTAAGCACTGCAAACTAATCTCACTTCAATTCAACTCTTGTATGCTGGAGGATAACACATATTTCACTGTGACATCGTTTGGAACAATTTCTCACTTCTTGTTACATGTCCTTATATACCCTCTAAAGCTCATCCTCCTTGATGCTAACTTCTTGGAAATTGTTCCTGCTGTTGGAAATAAGGACTGTATCATTGGGAACTCCTAATCCACCTGCAACACCATTTATTCTTATAAACCCAGCCTCTCTTTAGAGCCTAATGAAGGCCAACCTGTCCACTAACTTCCCTGCCTGCTATGTGTAATCTTATTGATCAACACTTCTGCTTGGGAACCTTCAAGACAAATGATAGATGATCTCTACCTTTTGTTGCCGCTTTTACAACTGCTCTTTGAGACCAGTCCTTTGGGCCCCTTATATTTCATGTCAATGCTTTTTTATTGTAGATTGGGAGGTTGTCGCAATTATGGTTTGACATCTCTTTCTCTGATTCCATTAGCTCTCCCCACCCCTACCTTCATTTACTGAGGATATTAGATTGCCTTAGTTCCAACCGGTTCACTAAAAATCACATAAAATTGTAACCAAATTAGCCAGAGGCATAGAGAATCCTTTGGACCCTTTCATGCTTCTATTTCTGGCCTGACCCTTGATTTGGTTCTCACCTAGTTCTGCTCATACAGTGTAGCAAACATGTTTGGTAGGTTATGAGACCGAAAGGTGGTCCACTTTTATCTCACTGGACTTTCCGACCTTGAAAATGGTCGGGTAGCCTTCATGGTTTGTTGTCTCCTCCTCTACTGGTTGCAAGCACCGACTTTGAAAGAATCTTTGTGCTTTGAAATGAGACACCTTTTATTTATCAGAAAATCCTAGTTCATGTCTTAGTACTCTTTCGTAGATGAAATTGTTCTTTTGTGCTTATGCTATGGGAATTTTGACAAAGCTTTTCGAAGGACAACATTGAGCATGATTGTGATTTCTGAAATGTTCGAAAAACATATCATCTCGAGTTTGCTTACATAATTTTCATGCAGTCTTTGTCTACTGGGAACCTCAGTGCTCTTTTACGGCAACTTGACCAGGAAATATATTTGTGTGGCATGCGCTTCGACCAAATAGTTTTATCCGTGTACTCTTAGCTTGTTTTATTACACATGATATTTTCCTTAAATTTCCTTCCCATCCTCTCTTCTCTTAGATGTATGCACACTTGCAGTTCTTCGAGTTGTGATGTCAGATAATGCTATGTTTTAATCTAATGTTCTTCTATTGATGCAGGAATGGACGGCTAGGAGAAGTCTCGAACCAAGACTGTTATAGTAGGCGAGATTTTTTTCCGTCAAAGTTGAATCATGAATTTTGAATATTTCCACAAATTATATAAAGCTGGAGAAGTTATAAAAGAGTTGGACTTCCTTTTGTATGGCACTTGGAATGCCTGCCTTTTGAAGGTCTAGAGATAGAACTTTGCAAGACACTTTGTTTTAAAAGGATTTTTTTTTTTTTGAGTTATGTTTTAGAAATTTCCTCTTTTTTTTCCCCTTCAAGTGAGGTGTAAAATCAAATTGCAGTTGCAGCAATACATACAAAGGAAATAGACAGTTTTTTTTTTTGCACAAAATATTTATATTCCATGTTTTTGCTGTAAACGTTTTGAATGTTATGTAATGCTTTCTCTATTATTTGCTATGTCTTCTTTACTTCTGTATGTTCTTTTTCTTACTGCTCTGATATGCGATAGTTGAGCTTAGAGTCTTTTGGAAATGACCTTTCCACCTCTTTGAGGCAGGAGTAAGGTTTGCGTACATTCTACTTTTCGTTTGATTGTATGAGAGTTTGGTTTAGTATGAATTGTGAATATTGAATATATATTACTATATATTTAGACTGCTTTTCTTGGTATCTTTATATTAAAAGTTGAAGAAGTTGCATTAGGGAAGTTATTGTTCTTTTGAGTTTAAATTTTATATACTGAGAGCTTATGCTATATGTTTCCTTATTAGTATTATTATTTTTTTGCTAGTATTATCTTATTCTTATATTCTATGACTGTTTCATTTACTTTGACCATCTACACTATTCTGTTAGTATTTCTCTTTCTCTATTATTTTCATCTCTTCCTCTTCTTTCACCTCCTCTCGAGGCAAGGGTCTATTAGTAACAACCTTTTACTCTCTCAAGAATAGGGGTAAGTCTACATACACCTTATCATGTCCTGTGAAACTATATTGGATATGTTGTTGTGATTTATATTGAAAGCTTTTACGTCCTTGAGTACTTTTATCGGCTCTTGGGTTCATAATTGGTCCTATTGAATTAGTTGCATGGAGATGGAAACAAGAAATGATATATCAATTGCTATCATCCACTCATAAGTTGCAAGTGTGCTTTGAGTAAAGCATATTATTAGGTCATCTAATAGGTAATTGTAGTGCAAATGACTGTTTATAATAAATGTTGATTGATAAATTGAAAAATAAGATAGGTAACATGCCATCATAGGTTAAAAATGTTTTATCCTTTCATTGATTATTCTTAACATTTACCATTAGTTTTAGAATATAAATAATTAACTATCAATGAATAAAATCAAATGTCAAGATGGCCGAGTTGGTCTAAGGCGCCAGTTTCAGGTACTGGTCCGAAAGGGCATGGGTTCGAATCCCATTCTTGACAATTTTTTTTTTTTACGATTTTAGGTCTACCCCATCCCCTTTTAACACGTTCACTTACTATACTTCCACACCTACAAACCGATGTATCACTTTCACTTACTATACTTCCACACCTACAAACCGATGTATCACTTTCACTTGCTATACTTCCACACCTACAAACCGATGTATCACTTTCACTTACTATACTTCCACACCTACAAACCGATGTATTTGTGGGTCGACGAAAGACATGTACAAGTCTTTCAAAACACTTCTTTCCATGTGCTTTTAGGTCTACCCTGTCCCCCTTTTAACACTTTCACACCTACAACAAACCAATGCATTTGTATGTCGACGCAAGACATGTCCAAAACATTTCAAGCTATCTCACATAATTTTTTCTCAATGTATCTTTTACTTGCATCTTTTGACAAATATAGTCATGTTTTAATCTTGTACGAACGCATATTCATCTTAACATTCGCATATCTGCAACACTCATGTTATGAATACGAGTTCAAATCAAAGGAATAACAAGAATCAATTTGTATATAAATAGTAAATGTAACCAAATAACAAATCTCACTCCTCACATAACACAATCAAAAAAAAATGTAACAAAAAGAATACATTCTACATCAAAACCAATAAAAAAAACCAGATGCAAACATAAATTAAAACAACAAAAACATCAAGAATCCACCAACAATTGCCAAGAACAAGTGATTCAACATGCCCCAATTCATCATCCTATAAGAAGACGAACGCGATGAAGAATCAGGAGATGATGCTGCTACATTTTTGCCATGATCAGGACTATCAGCATCCGGGGCAATGTCAACTACTGGTGCTGGTGGTATATTAGTCCCGAAAATTGCTTCAGGAAGCAAAATTTTGTCTACCTGATAAACTGCAACCGGATAAGTAGCATGAACCGCGCTACTAACTTTAGTATTAGCCCATCCTGAGCTAAGATGAACGGTCCCGGACACATAAGTGAAGTTCAAAGAGTACAATTCTCCTCCAGCAAAAGTACTAACAGGGCTAATTTCACTGAGGTTCTTGAAATCAGCTAAACTATAGTAATGTGGCAATGCATGGAAAAGGCAAAGGGACTTGAATTGATCACCTGTGAGATTTGAAAGAGACGGTTTTTTGAGCTTAGAAAATGCTGAGTCTTTAGGTACAAACAATGTGATTCCTTCTTCTGTGTTGTTGGCTTGTTCTTGGAACGTATCGATGACTTTAGTGGACACGATGTAGTCGAGGAACGTGTTGAATGGGCCTGCAACCGAGAGTAGTTCGGTTAGGTTTGTGTATTCAGGAGCTGGTGATGGTGCTGGTGATTGAATTGGTGATCCAATAGTTTGTCCATTTACTGAAGTTGAAAGGGCTAACAGCAGACTAATGACAACAATACAATAGTCCATTTTCTTGACCCTGGAAATTCAAACAGGGGAAAATACGAGTCAATTTCACGTATGGTCGTTGAACTTTAGTCAAAATGACGGTAGTGACAAAATTACTATTGCCACGTTAACAAAGGCGGATCCAGGTTTTAAGTTTATAGGTTCTGAAACACACCTTTTTCTGATTTATTGAGTTCTGGATAAACTATTTATACACATAATAATGTTAATTTCATACTACAAATATAGAATTTGAGCGAAAGCTATCAGTAACTTTTATTATGGTTCCCCCCTAGAATAAAGTAACTAAACTACTTAGATTCTTCTTTTGATCGATCAAAACCCCTTTCCTGCATGTAGCACTTTTTAAAAAAATATTTAATAGCTGGTTATACATAGTAGCAGGATCTAGATCCTGACATCCAATTATAACCTAAGTTGCTTAGACTGTCCAAAAATGTTGTCACACCTGTGTCTTATTCTTTAAAACTATGCTACTTTTAGAAAAAAATTCAACATCACCTGATGACGATTCTGAAGAGTCCGAGCAACATAACTTTAAACTCCTAGTAATCCCCCACCCCCACCCCCATCCCCATTTTATACACAATTTTTTTTAAAAAAGAAACAAACAGAAAATGACATGTAAGTATGATAATGAAAGAACTGACCTGAGACAGAGCAGCAAAGGTTTAGGGACAAAATTGTATGGAGATTGAAGATGCAAAGAGAGAGTGTGTATATATATATATATAAAGAGATAGGTTACATTTTTTACCAGTGAAAGTGGCAAATGGTGAAGGATAAATGTAGGAGTAGGTTCAATTTTTATTTTTTTTGGTTTCCGCCCGCTGTCCGATAAAGTTATTGTCATCTGGCCAAGAGGTAGTGGGTTCGAGTTGTGAGAACAACCTCTTGTAAGTCTGCATACAATAGACTGTTGTGGTCTAGCTCTTCCTCTGACCTCGCACATAGCAGGAGTTTAGTACATCAAACTGTTTTTTTTTTCTCTTTTTAACCTAATTGTCTTATACTTGCATTGGGATTTCGACTAATTCGACTCTGCGTCGCGTAAGGTTTAAGGAGAAAATAAGACTTTTTTCATCCCAATGCTTGAACTTGAAACATCTATTAAGCCAAAGAGATTTTATCCATTTCGCCACGAACTTTAGTAATAGGTTCACGCTTTTGTTTGAGACTATGATTCTTTATCAAATATGATTTCATTTCAAAGCTCAAATATAAAATCTCTGATTAAACACGAATACATATTTGATTATCTTCACACTATAACTTTTGGAGGTGGATTAGTTATAATTTGACCAACAAAAAAAAAGAGCATATAATGATGTTGTTGTTTTTAATTTTTTTTTTAAAAAGAAAAAATGAAAAAGAGAAGTTATGATTCTTAGCTGGAAACACCTGTTTTTGGTTTGGATCTCAAAACCATAGAAGGAAAGAAAAGTGGAAGCACTCTAGTCTATTTATATGTTATAATATAATTACAATGCTGGTAGTTTTCAAAAATATTTACTATAAAAGATAAAATGCGAAAAAAAATTAATTAGACAGATAATTTCTATTATATAGAAGAGCCATTGGAAGGACAACCAATGACATTTTAGTAATTTTAACAACATTTAAGGGCAAAATAATAATTATATAATTAATGGTCAAGATGAAAATCTAGAAGAATTCATACATGTCTTAACTTTTGCTATGGGCCCATAAGGATATTATTATAATTTTGTTAAAATGAAGAGTTTCTATTAGTTAACTTCTTACCAACAATAATAAATGCTAAGCTTGTTTTGACATGTTTTAGAAAGAAAATTTTGAACTAATTAAAATAAAATGTGTTTGAACAGTTAATATTTTGTTCCTAAAAGTAATTTAAAGGATTACTGTGTAAACATATTTTTAATATTATGTTATGTAATATGACCACTAAATTCGTATCTTGATTATAAAAATAGTCTTTAAAATGATGTATCAATATTTTTTAATTAGTTTGAAGAAAATATCAAATTTCGTGACTAAAAGAATGAACAATGTCTGACTATCAAGAAATTAATAATTTGATAATGTATTTACCGAAAGATTAAAAATATAAAATTTTCATTTCTATATAAGATATTTTTTTAATATCAAACCTGATAAACTATTTAAAAGTGTAAATTTGAAAAGGAAAAAGTTTAACATTCAAATTCTAAGGAATATTAAAATACAAACTAAAGAAATATGAGTAGTTAAAAAATAAAGAAGAACAACAAAAGAAAATGTCAATAGAAAAAGGACTTTGTTGAGAAATATAGAAGAAGAAAAAAAAAATTAGGGAAAAACAACTTGAAAAAGAGAACAAGTATATTTGTTATTTTGTGGGGGATAAGATTTAGAGTTTTTTTTTACGTCATGATATTAAGAGTGTAGTATCAAAAAAAATTATTAATGTAATTTAGAATATAACATTACGATAATTGTTATCGTATATAGAAATAAAGTTGCTTTCATGATTGTTTTTTGTTTTTATTGTTGTGGAGTTAGAAATAAATTGTGCTTTCAATATTTAGAATATAACATTACTATAATTGTTATTGTATATAGAATCATAGGCTAATTTAGAATTTTTTGAACATGGGTGCACCAAGTAAAATGTATTGAAGTGAGAATTGAACTTTAATCCTCAAGGTCAAAAGCTCAACATTTAACCACGTGGACCATTTAGACTTCTTGTAGTACGGGTGCAAGAATATAATATTATACAAAATCTTAAAAAATATATATATAAACTATCTAATTTTACGAAGAGACCACGGGTGCGAGTGCCCTATTTTTTGGCTGTAAATTCGCCACTGTATAGAATTAAAGTTGCTTTCATGATTGTTTTTATTGTTGTGAAGTTAGAAATCAATTTTTTATTTGTACTTTCAATATTAAAATAAATAGAAGTATTTCTATTTATCGGCGAAAAAAATAAAATGTATCACAAATTCATCGACAAAGCAAACTACAAACACAGTATATACTTAAGAATAGAGATCTGAAAGACTTTGAGTTGATGTTTACGAATTGATTGATCGATGATTAGTATTGTATCAGATGCAAAACTTATGATGCAAATATTACAAATCAAAGATAATAACATTGTGGAAAATAGATACCACTTACAAAAATATATGAAGATCGATGATTTTTTTAAAAGATATCAACATTTTATATATTCATCGAACACGAAATGTTTTAACTCATAATCTAACACAATTCTCTATTTCCTTGCTGCATAGAACTTTTTAGAATTCAACTTTTTCAATTTGGGTTGTAAACGACACATTTATGTCGTATGAACATTTGAAATAGAATATTAAGTAATATATTGAAGTTGTTTACTAAAGAAAAAAAAATAGTATAAATCTTGTATCTTTGGAGGCTAATTACATCCTATCTCGAAAGTTTCCTCAATTACAAAAATCTTGAATTTTTCATTGCTTTCGAATACATTCCTTGGTTGTCCGATACAATGTAACATGGGAGGAATGTATCCGAGAGGAGATAGGTATGTAACCGAAATGGGATAGATGTATCCGATAGGGAATAAGGATATATCCGAGAGGGAATTATGGTATCTTAAGTTGTGAATTTATGTAAATTTTCCAACAAAATATGTGAAATTATATTGATACGGGCCTTAAATTATCTAGTTTTAGTAAAAACGATAAGTTTGATATATACCAATGGTTATTATTTGTGAATTGCGATGAATAAGAATGTGACATCGATAGATTACCCAACTAATGCACTTAAATTTGAGGAAAATTCCTATGTATATAATGTGTATATAAATTGTGTTTATAATGTAATTACAATAAAGTACATACAAACTGAATTAAAAAACTACAGTAAAACCTCTTTAAATTAATATAGGTGGGACCATGAAATATTATTATTTTATAGAAGTATTGTTTAATCAATAAATTAATATTTATTAATTTACAGAGTATTTCGACATTGAAAAATTGTTCAGGGATGAAATCTCAAAAAAATTGAAAGAACCCACTTGTGAAAACGTCATTCATAAACTTGAGGTCATGATTAATGATCTCAGTTACCGTAATAAAATGGACATTAATAACCTATTGGATGAGTGAAAATGATACATGTTCAGAGGTCCAGAGCATAGAACAAATTGTGGATATCATTGGAAAAATAATGTTGATGATACAATACCTTTGGAACCAGTTACCGTAAGAAAACACTTGCATCTAGAATTTTTCACAATTTTATGGTGCAATTAAAAAAGACAATACCAAAACTTTTGGATGCAATATGAAAAGTTAGAGATGAGCTTCAATTAGATTTAAATTTTAACAAAAAACTGTTAAAACTATACATAATAGAATCATATTTCACAAAATTTTCTTAGATATATTTGTACTTTTAAAGTATTATTAATTTATAATATTAATGGGACCATATATTTATATAGGGGTCTTCTGAAAATATATTATCTTATTATCTTATCGAAATGAGTGAATTTTTCCATTGGCTCAAGTCGAGACCGAAGGAAATTATTATCTTAGAGAGATTATTAATTAATCGAGTATTAATTTAGTGAGTTTTTACTGTATATATAAATTTCTATTATATAGAAACATGAAGAGGAGGACGACCAAGGGTATACTGGTCATTTCACACTAATAAAAATACTTCACAGAGTTCTCGAAGCAACCATTTCTGTACTTGCTTCCACCGACAAATACAACTCAAACCTTTTTTTGCTTCCAAAGCTAATTTCTTGGCACGTTCACGTAAAGTTTTTTAGTTCTCTTGTCTTCTCAACAAGATCTTCCGAATTAGGGTAGGCTATTCTGAAAAATTTTACTATGGGAGAGGTATACCTTGTATTAGTTGTGTGAGGGTATTTTTTATTGCAATTATATTTTGATTTATGGGATCCATTTTTGATTTTTATCTTTCATGGTTTTTTTTTCTTGTCAGTATTTTTTTTTTTTTGAAAACCAATTCAATTACTCCTTCAATTTTATAATATAAATAAAAATATTTTTTTATGGTTAAATAATTACCTAAGATATTAATAGTCAAATTTAAATACGAATATAATTCGTATTCGTATCATAGGATTAAACCATTTTTCATTTATTGTATTTTAAAATTTTCATCTTCCTAATTCATTTCTACTTTTAGGATCCATTTAAACATAAAAATTATTTACTTTTTAAAAGTAATCTATTTTTAACTCAATTTTCACTTTTGAAATTGTATTAAGTACATTCAAACATGAACATCATTTCGAATATTTTTTACAAAAATCATCAAATTTTCTTTTTGCCAATTCCTAATATTGAGAGATATAATTTTGATAAAATTTCCAATTTAGAAGAAAGAAAAGAAGAAAAATGTTCGAAGTTGAAGAAGAATGATGTCCAGATTTTTATTTTTATTTTTGAATATGATGAGCTTAAAGAATAGTAAATCCCATAATTCACTTTATTTATATTATTTAGTATAATTTTATTAAGTCATGTCAATTTTAAACCATATTTTCTCTTTCTTCCTAATGTTTGGAGATTTAAAGTCAAAGAATGAGCCCACTATATCCAAGTGTCAAGGAATTAGTGGAGACTCACACGACTTTTTGTCAGTTGTGCCTCTACCATACTAAAATTTTTCATTCTCTTCAAAATTTTCAAGAAAACTTTTAGCTCTCGTTTTACAATTTAAGGTGTGAATCTCTCTCAATTTTTGCTCAAATCTGCTTATTTTCTTGAGGTAATTAACTTTTTGTATTTTTGGAATTTAACAATCAATTAATGTCATTAACATTTATTTACGATCCTACCTATTTTGGTTTGAGGACTGAAAAATTATGTAGGAGCATGAATTCCTGTAGTATATTAATTATTCTGTTGGGGTGTAGTGTTGGTCCTGGTAGTTTAGAACTTGGTTTTCAAGAGAACTGGTTGTGTGTGAAAATTTAAGGGGTGCCAGAAACTGTATCAGTATTGAACCCCCAATTTCAGAATGAAGTCATGAACTAGCTCAACCTTTCTATGCTTTGATGATACAACTTTTAATTAAATGAACAGTTATAACTTCACATAATATAAGGATGAGGAAATGGCTAATGGGTATTGCTTGTTGTGAAGTGGGAATTTGGAAGCTAAATACTTAACTTTCCTTTAATCTTTTCCCCTTTTAAGTGTTTACTTTTTAGGAATTAATGAAGCAGAAGTTGTTAATAAGAGCTTGGCTTTAAGACTTACTGTCATTTTGACTTAAAGTGAATGCCAAGACGAGTAGGCAATTTCCAACTTTTTGTGTTTTTAGCATCTCCATGAACTACGCGTTTTTTAAACATTACCAATTCTCTGTCTCTTCTATATCTATGTTATTAATCAGACTTGTCTGGAAGGTACTTGTGCACTGGGTTGCTTGGACTCTTCAAAAGTATTGCCGCACTCATGTCAAATCATCCGAAAAAACTATTGAGCATCCCATGTCAGATATGGACGGGTAATTGGTCGCCTTGGATGGTCTTGGACAAACCTCGCCCTATGAGCTAGATTTTGGGGTTGAGTTAGGCCCAAGATCAATTTCATTACACAGGCAGTACTTTGGAGGATCCGATATGCACCTATTGACATTTTTGAAGAGTATGTTGCTCGGACTCTTCAAACACACTCGTGTTAGATCATCCAAAAAGACACTACTTTTGGAGGATTTGAAGTAAGGCTTTCAAAGGAGAATATTTTTGTTGAGGGTGGAAATGGCATGGTCTACCGCGAAAATTTGATTAATGGAACACCGGTAGATATTAAGAAGTTCCTAAACAATCTGTGAGTTCATAAAATCAAATTATATGCTTTCATTAATGGTCCCTTTGTTTTAGTTTCCAGCTTGAGTTTGAATTTAAGATCTTTGTCCCAGAGGAACGCACAGGTGTTTCCCCATCTGGAAGTCCCTGATAGTCCTATACCTTCTTTGGACATGAAATATGAAGCTTTGGATTGTTCAATTACTTTCATGCGCATGTAAAGTAATTGAATGAGTATTCTTGTTTAGCATTTGAAAATGCTTTGTTCGAATGCATCATCACGTGATGCTGGTTTACGAGTATGTCAACAATGGCAATTTGAAACAATGGCTTCATGGAGCCATGCGACACAACGAGTATCTCACTTGGGAGACTACAGTGAAGGTTCTCCTTGGGACAGTTAAAGCGCAAGTTCATTCAGCTAAGCTAAATCTATTTTGGAATAAGACATCTCTTGACGTGCTATCATTTCTTGCAGTCTTGCCTATTTGCATGAGAATATTGAGCTCAAAGTTGTTCATCGAGACATCAAATCAAGTAATATATTGATTGATGATGACTTCAATGCTTAGGTCTCTGATATTGGTCTGGCCAAACTGCTTGGTGCTGGTAAACGTTATATCACAACTCAAGTCAACCTTTGGGTTAATTTCTTCCTTCTGCTTCTTTTGATTCCATTCCAGCTCGAGTATTCTTCATGTTCTGGTCTTCTGAACTTCACAATCTTCAACTTCTGGTGTCTTGTATTACCATTTTGGTATAAAAATTTGAAGTAGAAGATTGCATTATTATTATATCATTTCACACCCTTTCAAATATTTGACAGATATGTGGCTCCTGAATATGCAAATACTGGTCTCTTGAATGAAAAAAGTGATATTTATAGCTTTGGGGGTAGAGTTGTTAGAATCGATCACAGAAAGAGATCCTGTGCCCAAGAGGTTCGTTATCCTTCGTACCTTATCTTAAGATCTATTTAGCACATGACTTGATGTAAGAATCTTATCTGCATCCTCATTATTGAAGAAGCTTATTGTGCCCAGATCTTTGGCAGAATAGATCTCTGGATTACTTGTTCTTGATATATTATGTACGCCTTTTGGTATATGTTGATTACCATTCACTTAATAGAAAAGGGTTGTATTTTTAATGTTCTAGCCTATTAAACATTAAGCAACATTTCATTTGAAATAATTAAGCAAGTATATGTGTTTTTCTAGGGTTGGAGTCTTAACTTCAACTCATAGTCCATTCTATGTTTTGATCTTTTATTCTTAAATTTATGCTGTTATTTTCTTTCTTCTCCACTCTCCTGAGATTTGCTCTCTGCTTCGATTTTCAGGTTAACTATTTCCTTCAAAACACCGCCAAATTTTGTTCTTCGGGTTTTGAAAATGTGGACTTACATCTGATATCTTAATCGTCAAGTCGTTTGAGCTGCATGTAGAGTTCTTAGTCAATTGGCTTAGTGGGAAAAATGTAACCTTTTCATTGGAGTATATATGTAGTAGTCCTATTCTTCACGGTTCAGATTGTTGACTCATGTGTTTGAACATTTGGAGAAGAGAGCTTGAAAGTGACATGCAAGAAGGAAGAAATAAAATTAAAATGGAAATAAACTTGTGTTGTCTCTTTCGATTTGGTAGCGGGATTTCATTTACTTTGTACTATAGTACTATGTTGTTTTTATTTTTATTTTTATGAGAACACACAAAGGTATCATAGAACTCTCCCTAAATCAACACCACTTTTTTAAGGAACATCAATTAGTTTGCTCTATGCTATTTTTGTTTATCTCTCTATAAACATATATTATTGACTTCAAGGAAGTTTTATGTTGTGCTTGATTGGTGGGATATCACAACTGATCATAACTTCTTCTCAGTTGGGAAAAACTTGATCCATATAGTTGTGTTTCTTATGCAATCGATGTTCTAATCGAAACTTACAAGATGACTGATCTATTACTCCGAAATATTATTTTAGTTTACTCTTTAAAAATCTTCATTCTCCAGATTGTGTGTACTGAAGGACCTGAGAGAATTAGAGAACTGATTGCTATGGGTGCTTTAATTTGTTTGATCATGGGGAGGATGTCAATCTGCATCTAGCCAGGGAAGCGGGCCGCTCCCATCGCCAAATTGTCCATGCTGCTGATATGAGAGGCAGAGAGATAGGAAAGGCCCTTATTAGAGGCAATTATTAAGGATCCTAGAACAAATGTGTTTCAAAGAAACTTGATGATTCTGGGAAAATTAGAGCTATTGGAGTTAGCAATTTCTTTATTGAAAAACTGAAGATTTTCTCGAAATAGGTCTTATTCCTCTTGTTATTAATCAAGTGGAGTGCCAATGGTATGATTAGAGAGAAGGCAAACTGTATGTGATGAGAGCTGATATCTGAAAAATGCATTTTTTTAAGTTGTAACTTATTATTCATTACAGCTGCCTATGGTATTATTTATGTAGTTACTTTGTGCAGAAGGCTGATGCATCATCCAACTTTGTAGTGATAATTTAACAAGTTTAATTACTACTTCTTTGTTTTGATGAAATTAACAGAATTTTTGGTGTAGTTGTCCTTATTAATTTTCAGCTTTTGTAAAAAATGAATCCTTTATTTTCCTCTTCTATTTTTTTATTTTAATTGTTAAGTGAAAAATGCTATCATTTTTCATGCCCATGCTTAGTTTGTGGGCATTAGTTCAAAGAGGCTTAACAGTTGTCCCTATTCTATAACTTGAATGGTAAATCCTATATTTTATATGGCTTAACAGTTGTCCCTATTCATGATGTAGTTCATCATGAGGGAAACGAATAAATATATCATGTTCTAATATCATGTTATCAATGTTGAGAACTGATTTTACAAATGATATTTTTTGTTTGTAAATAGCAGGGAACATTTCACCATTTTTAATCATATTGAAGAAAATGTTTGTGTGTTGTGACAAAGAATCACTACTATAATTGAATATAAAATAATAGTAGCTCGAAGAACCTCAAATATCAGTTGTTGAAGTAGTGATAAATATCTTAATTAAAATATTCAAAACTTTTATCAATAATATAATATAATAAATTGATATTAATAAAATATTTTAAACAATATATCTAGTGATGACATAACAAAGAATGTCACCCCTTCAAAAAACTCACAAATATGCTTTTTAAAGCAAGTGTTTCTAATTTGATAGAGCTTAACGTATTTACAACAGTAAGTAATGATGTTACTATTGAGTATTATTGAAGTATAAAAATTCCTCCTGCACAATTGCAAATGGAATGATGTTTTATTGTAATACCAATATTCAATAGTAATTAGTCAAGTTTCTTCAAACGGTGAAATAAATAACTACATTAAGCCAAGATACTTTCTAACATACAATATATATCGATTTTATTAATTTTGAAAATTAATTTATGTAAAAATATAATAGTCAAACATATATTTTATTTTGTCAAAATAAAGGTCATTTATCATTTATTTACTTTGTTTAATCTTTTTTTGCAAATAATTATTTTATTCTATTAAATTTTAAATCTCAAATAATTAATTATCGCTTCTTTTTTTCACATTCATATTTATTTGGTCAAAGTTTAGATATTAGATTTAGATTTATAATTCCAAAAAGAGAGTCACTTTAATTCGAAATGACCAGATTTCTGCCAATTTCTCAATGCACACGATCACTTCTCAAATACCCAACACAAACAAAAGCATTTAAACCCCAAATCTTTTCTAATTATACATTTTAACACCAAATCAAATCAAATAATCCTAATTTCCCTTAATCGATAACGCGGTTGCCTTTGAAATCCAGATTTGAGAAGTTTGTTTCCAGATCTCTCTGTTATTGTTTTAAATAAGTGTTATCACCAATATTTAGCTCGCATAATCGTTGGTTACTCACATTCTTGCATTGTAATTCATATTCTTGTAACTGCAATGCTTGTAATTATATCACTTTTTGAGTTTGTTTAAAGAAAAAATATGTTAATATGTAGCTTATCTTATTTTTGAGAAATTGTATTTTGTGAGTGTAAATCCCGGATGGAATACCTACAATATCAGCAATTGTCCATTCTATTGCCTTGATGTAACGTTTCAACACTTCAAGAAGCAATTTCACTTGCTACTCAAGCAAGTTCGCTGCAATGATAACATGCAAGGTATTATTTGCCCCCAAAAATGCATACCGAAGATGAGCAGGAAGCACTTTCAACTCAAGCTTTGGACGTTCCTCTGTGGATGGTTTAGCCGGAGGACTCTCATGATTATTTAGATCAATATCAAGCTTCAATGGGTTTCTTGAGTACACACAGTGGCGTAGCCACATGGTGGTCAGGGTGTCCAATTGGACACCCTTCGTCGGAAAAAAATACCGTATATATAAGTAAAATGATATACGAAATGACTAAATAACATATTTTGGACACCCTTAACATAACAAGCTCTTATAGCCCAATGGTTTCACCTCCTTGGAATGAGGAAGTGCTCGTGTGTTTGAATCTTACTAGTTCTACATTTTGAAAAGATGTGTTATTTCGGACACCCTTTGTGAAATTCCTAGCTCCGCCACTGAGTACACACCTAGTCCTGATAGAGCAACCACCACTTCATCATACCTTTGAGAGATGAGAATAAGACTGAGGAAGGAATAGAGGACATCTTTAATTTATCTAGATCTACATTAATCTTCTAAAAGGCTTCAATAAAAAGACTAAATCTTGTTTAACATGTTTTTGAAATTGTAATTGATATTTTTAAGCAGGCAAAACAATCTGTTTCTTTTTGTTTAAATTGGATTGTTCAAATTTTGTTTTCGTCTTGAAATCAAGAATCAGTTTTGTATCGTTTAATGTTAAGATGAGGATTCCATCATGGTTATTCTTCATTCGGGAAGATCAGTTTTCTGCATATTTAAAACTTTGATCACTTCTCAAGATCTAAGCTCAGTATACTAGGATCAACATATAATTTGGTATGTATATATGAGAAGTGATTCGCATTTTATAATAATTATTTCTTCGCAGACTACCTATGATTAATTAAAATATGCATAAATTCTCCACCATGGACACTCCACAATTACCATATGCTATGAGTTATGAAAGTTTCCAATATCATTGTTTGGGAAATATCTTTAGTTTTGTCACTTTAATTTTCAATGTGTTGTAATACATTTGTGCAGTATTATTAGAAATATTGGTGCTGCATATATACATTTTTTTCAAAACAAAAAGGGTATTTGTGGTGACCAAGGTAGTCATTAATCCTTAATTATCGTGGCGAAGATACTTACCATTAAAAGTATAGTAGTTATAGTGGCGCAACAAGTCGCCACTAAAATTCATTCTCCTAAGAATAGCTTAACTTTAGAGCCGGTTATGTCGCCACTCGGCACTATTTATGTACTTTTTTGTGGCGACACCAATTGTCGTCACTAATAACATTATAGTTATAGAACCGGCTATCGTTTGTCTACAAACAAAACAAAAGATAAGGTTGGTTTTTAGTAGTAGTTCACGAGACCTCGAAGTCCTGATTTTTAGTAGTGGTTCATGAGACCTCGAATTCCCATGTTCCAGTCAGTGGCGGAGCCAGGATTTTCAATATGGGGTTCAAAATCTGAAAAAATAGACACATGAAATAGCCGAAAGGGGTTTGACATCTACTATATATACCTAAAAAAATTATTTTAACCATGTATAAATCATATAATTTTCCGCAAAAGGGGGTTCGGATGAACCCCCTAATTGTAAGGTGGCTCCGCCACTGGTTCCAGCATTCATTATGCCAACATGTGCCACCACCAATAATTCAAGTTGGATAACTTTTAAACAGTTCAAAAGAAAATCTTTCGACAATTTCATTTATTGAGCGATCTAAGCTAGATTTGAACTAACATAGACATATTGCCAACGAATTTACCGTCCGTCCCCATTAACCGCTCGGGTATCGACCCAGGAAGAATCAATTTTCGACTTAGTGGTAATCCATGATGAACTTCCTTTCGTCGTACCCTACCTCAAGGGAATTCGAAATTGTTATAATTACAATAGTGTTGGTAGTCTTCAAAAACAATTACTATAAAAGATAAATTATATATAAAAAATTTAATTGTATTTTAAATTTTCTAAAATGATAAATATTTTCGGGATAGATAAATTTAATAAAAACAATAAGTTTGGTATATACCAATGGTTATTATTTGTGAATTGCGATAAATAAAAATGTGACATCCATAGATCACCCAACTAATGCACTTAAATTTGGGGGGAAGTTCCTATATATACACAAAATAAGTCACATATACAAAACCATGTTTCAAATTTCGCTCATAATTTCATGTAATAAAATTATATAAATTCTATATGAATTAAATACATATGTATCTTAATGGCGGAGTCATAATTTTCGTCAAGGGTGTTCATACTTTAGGAAAAGTAAAAAAAATAAACCTTGTTGGTCAGATTATTAAGATTGGAACGTCACTTTTGTTCTCTTAAAAAACGAAACTAAAAAAGAAAATAAACAAAACACCTTAACCTGGACTCAAACATAGGCCCTTGAAGCAACTTTGAACAACCTTAACCATTGGACTATCTTTCTTTATTATGATAAGGTTGTTCATAAATTAGTATATATCAAAATATCAATATTTACCATGTATAATCGTAAAAAAAATTCAACGATCTGAGCACCCATGCTAAGGTGTAGCTCTGGCGTAAATTTTATATGACTTAGTTTTTTGAAAAGATATGTAATTTTGTGTATATAAATTGTATTTATTATGTAATTACGATAAAGTACATACAAATTGAATTAAAACTATATATAAATTTGTATATAATTGTCTTAAAATTGTTGGGTATTGGGCCTGGGAAATAGATTGAACAAGATTGTTGGGCCTAATTAATATGTTTGGATTGTTGGGCCGTCAAATCTTGTAAGCCCATACTATTCTTTAGTGTTTATACTTTAGTCTTAATCAAAATATTCAAAACTTTTATCAACAATATAATATAATAAATTGATAGTAATAAAATATTTTAAACAATATATCTAGTGATGACATAACAAAGATTTACACCCCTTCAAAAAAATCAAAAAAATGCTTTATAAAGCAAGTGTTTCTAATTTGATAGAGTTCAATGTATTTACAATAGTAAGTAATGATGTTACTATTGAGTATTATTAAAGTATAAAAATTTCTCCTGCACAATTGCAAATGGAATGATGTTTTATTGGAATATTAATAGTGATTATAAATTGTTTATTGAGTTGTTGTCATTGTTAAATTTCAAATAATTAAAGATAAGGTAGATGTTAAAACGATTAATGCATATTTCTTCTTGTAGTTAATTATAAACCCGGCCATACGAATGTATGTTAAATATTCCTCCAGATCGAGCTATATTGTTGGAGTTATATGTCATGACTTTTACCCATATCATTATACTTCTAATCACCACCGTCTCAATCTCAAAAATTGCTATTCAAACAAAGCTGACAAATTGGGTCTAGTATAACAATATTATCGGCAATATGTAATTTTATTTAACAGACATTGTGAACATAAAATAAATACTTTGAAATAGTTAATTTGTTTATTGTAACAACGTCATATAAAAAATGACTAGAATTTATTAAAATTTCTTTAAAATATTAAGTTAATTATTAATCCACATTCAATTGCAAATAGTGTGAATATATAATATATATTTTTGGCCCTTAGTTTTCTATTCTATTTGTGTTATATAAAAAAGAAATGTTAGTCTTGTGACAATACATGTATTACATTCTTAAATTTACCTATTCCATCTTCTTCTTGCCCTTTTCATTTTTATTATGTTTCTTTGATGAAATGGGGGAGTCTAAAGCTAAAAAAATCATGTTTTAATTTCTAATCATAAAATTGGACAAATTTTTTGTAAAATATAATTCAGATACCCAACAAAAGAAAAATGTGACTCACATTTAGAGTATATAAGGAAGGGGAACCAATAACACAACTAATAAAAAACGAAATAATTGAGGGTTGTGTTGGGTACAAAGGAAAATATTTTTAAGGAAAATAATTTTAAACTTCTATCTATTTTCTTGTGTTAGTCGTGCAGCTTATTTTTGATATTGATATTTCATCTTATAAAACTTCCTTGAGAAGTACAATGCAATGTTGCAAGGTTTATATATATATATATATATATTAATTATAAAGAAAATGTTAATATGCTAGAGAGTGATACTAAAAGGTTTGATTTGGATTTTGTTGGATTGGATGCATTATGTTTTACATTTTCGTACATGAAAAGAAGTATAAATATCTTCATATACCAAATAACCGCTAATAATTAAATTCATATAATATAGGTTATAGATCCTTTGGAGTTGATCAAATATGTTTATGGAGGAGTTGTGTAGATTGATTTATGGTGAATGGTCATTCCACTATCACTTGATTATAGATGTTTGAGCCCTTTCTCTGAAAACCCCTTTCCTGCATTTTTTTTTTTTACCCTCCCAGGAGCTCCCGCCCCTTTTGTTTTCTTGGTGACTCGAACTCGCAACCTTCAGATTGAAAGTAAGGGGTGCTTACCATCCGAACAACTCCCTCTCGTCCCTTTCCTGCATTTCTATAAGAAGAAAAAGAAGATTTTTTTTTTTTTGAATATGAATATGAACTACGATATCATCTCTACGATTGGTTGAGGAGCTCGTTGGAATACACTCAACCTTATGACTCAACGTACTAGACGTGCAAATGAAGGCAAGTCATGGGCTAGATATGCAGAAATCGTGACCCGTGACTTTAAGGTTTTCAAGCATAATACGATAGGTGATTTGGGAACGGATATCTGATCTGATTATGAAACTAAATCGGCCATACTTCTAATATCAGGTATAAATCTTAACTAATTAAAATCATTTTTTAGAAGGATCAATAGTGTTTCAACTTATGGACGGTTTGCAACAAATTTTAAAGTGACAGAAAATAAATTGCAATCACAATAAAATAAGAAGAAACATAACTTTATTGATAAATATTGCGGGTACAATTTTGTTCCTCCCTTGATTCTACTCTCCTAAGATTTATCCATGATTTGAGGGCCGTTAGTGGCGTATTTCTCGAACTAGGATGATTTAGATTTGACCTCTATATGAATATTCCATCAATTTACGGAATATTCAAGATTTCGATCTCTTTATGGAATTTTTGAGATGCCTTTTAAGGGAATTTAGTACCCTTTTTATAGGCGTAAACTAGGGTTTAGGGTTGAGTAGCTTCCAAGAATCCTAATTTGAGTTGAACACAATTTGTAGAGTTCCAACTTGAATTGGACGCATCTTGTAGAGTCCCACAAAATTTCAATATCTACAAATGCTCCCTGCTACAAGGCTTGTCAGAGTGTAGACTCGATAAAACTCAAAGACGAGGCTTGAAGTACTCATTCTTCCACCTTTGCGATTTCAGATTTTTAGATTTGATTTGTGAGAGAAGAGATGAAGGGCAGATTTGGTCCCACTGGGGGTGCCAATTTGTTTGCAACAAATTTTAAAGTGACAGAAAATAAATTGCAATCACAATAAAATAAGAAGAAACATAATTTTATTCATCAAGATTGCGGGTACAAATCTGTTGATTCCTTGATTCTCCTCTCCTAAGATTTATCCATGATTTGAGGGCCGTTAGAGGAGAATTTCTCGAACTAGGATGATTTAGATTTGACCTCTATATGAATATTCCATGACTTTTGTGGAGTATTTCGAGATTTTGATCTCTTTATGGAATTTTCGAGATGCTCTTTAAGGGAATTTAGTACCCTTTATATAGGCGTAAATTAGGGTTTAGGGTTGAGTAGCCTCCAAGAATCCTAATTTGAGTTGACCACAATTTATAGAGTTTCAACTCGAATTGAACTCATCTTAAAGAGTCCCACACAATTTCAATGTCTACATAAACGATCAACCTAAATTACATCTCTTCATATATATAAATTTAGAAGTCAAAATATTACTTTTTCTAATTGTAGATGTTGGCATTTGACTTTGACTTTTCCATGTCAAAAGGGGCCACCTAACATATCTTGAGAAAAAAAAATATTATTTAAAGAAATCAAAAAGTCAAAAGAATAATCATGTTATTTGTTTTTTTTTTCCCATATAATTCTTCACTTCTCCTCCAAATTTCCATCAAGAGACTTTTTCTTATTTCCACTTTATAATATCACCGACTCCATTCAATATGCAAAAAATAAATAAATTCCCCACCACCATTTTCTCAACTATTGTTCTAGACAATTCACATTTAAATCTCCAACATATAATAATCGTGGTATCTGTGCTAGTATTAAAAATAAGGAAAAAATGCCTGAAATATTCAAATTTTGACCAAAATTGTTTTAACGATATCAAATTTTGAAAAGAACCTTTTACCCCTATACTATTTAATAGAGTATTTTAAAGGTATATATGTGTCCACGTGGACATCATAAATATTGCATCATTATAAATAGTAACATGTCCACGTGGACACATATACACCTTTAAAATACACTATTAAATAGTGCAAGGGGGTAAAAGGTCCTTTCCAAAATTTGGTATTGTTACAGTAATTTCGATCAAAGTTCGAATATATTTCGAACCCTTTTCCCTAAAAATAAATTATTAGTTATAGGTTTAATGAAATTTAATACTTTTTTTTATATAGTAACATCATATTTTGATGCTATAATTTCAAAAATATAACAAGTTCATAATTCGTAAGAATTTTAAAATTTAAATACGATCGAATTAATATGATAATGATATGATATACACCTAGACCAACTTCCTTTAAGTCAAAAGAAATGATGATTTAAAAGATTATTAATTTAAATTACTTATATTTTAAGGAATGCACATTAAATTCTCTACTAATTATTCCAAATAATAATAATAAAAAAAGAACCTAGAAGAATAAGGAGGAAAAACGCATTAAATTCAACGTCGACTAATTCTTGAGGAGTTTAGTCAAACAAATGTTAATAATAATAATAATGAATTCCAAATTAAAGCTGTTTAAGTAGGCCATTTACGTTCTTACCAAAATGTAAAATTTGGTCATGCATATTTTTAATTTTTTTTCGGAATATTACACATTTGAACATAAAATTGTTATAATTTTTCAGATTTTACTCGGAAAGATGTAAAAATAATTATAATTTTATTCATGTTCAAATACAACTCCAATTTCTGAATATTTTTTTTCAATCTTTTTCTACATTTTACAATTTTTATGTTCAAACGTCTACTAAATAAAATAAAATTAAAAAAAGAGAGAGAAATGCTAGGGAATGCACATATGGTCTGAACTCAATGTATAGTCAAAAAATGCTTTAATTCTAATTGAATTCCAAATATTATTTAAAGCCATGAGCATAATGTTGAGTTTGTGGGTTTAAAATTCTAAAGAAGATATTTTATCGGATTCTCAATCATAATATATATGAATATTAGATAAATTTTTTAATATAAATACATATTTTGATTAAAGCTATTAGATTTTGTCAAATTCGTAACTGTTATTCTGATTCCGCCTCTTAGTACTATAAGAAATATATGGATTTTTCATCGCGAATCAATAAAAAAGTTACGTTATAAAACATGATTTTCCTACTCATATTTCACTAAATCAACTAAATGAAAAAATATATGGTGAAAATAGATATCCCCTGAAATACTGGGTAGCCTCTTAATTTTTTCTTTTTTCATTTATTCAATCAAAATATTTATGGTTGCACTAATATTTTTTAGCAGTGAAAACTTTTTTTATTCACACTAAAAGATGATGACAGTCCAATGCACAAAATATTTCTTATTAGCAGAGTCCGAATAAGGGCGTACCTCAAGAAATATGATGTAGACAATCTACCCTAATACAAACATTTTGATTGTTTTCACGACTCAAATTCATAACTTATATATCACACAAATCAACTTTATCATTGTTCCATAGCTCTCCATCGCGTTTTATTTTTTCTCACAAAAAAATATGATGTCTAAAATTTTAAAAGAAAATAATGAAACCATAAAGTCAATTAATATAATGATTATTAAAAAAAACTCCATTTTGTGTGTGAATTTACTTTATTGATCATAATATTTTCCAACAAAAGTGGCATGTGGACCAAACTAATATATGCCCATTTATAAAATCCATCAAATGCTTCCACTTTCTATCTTTTCTATCACTTTCTACACTTAAAACACATTCATAAAATTCATCAAATATAAATAAAAATCATACCATATCTTATTTTTCAATATTCTCAAAAAATTAACATTCTAAAAAAAGTGATGAATATTTTTCATTTCATCTTCTTTTTTCTTCTTATTATTACTACATCTTCAAGAATTCAAGCTCTCCGGCAGCTGCCGGAGCAAGTTTCCGGCACGCCGGCGGCAAGAAAATCACAAGTTTTTCACCCTTTAGTAAATGCTCCGGCAGCTCAAGATTTTGAGTCATTCAAGAGAAGAATTCCCACTGGATCAAACCCTTTGCACAACAAGAAGAGATAAAATATTATTGTTCAGATCAGTTTACGTGCACCTTGTCTGTTTCAATGTACGAGTATCTACTACCTCCTGCTAACACAGGTTTCAAATAACTATTGTTACACGGTTATCAAGACAAGTTTCAAATAACATAACTCAGTCCATCAAAGTTTTTGCAGATAAGAAGAAATTACCTAAATTTTTTTTATTAAAAGAAAGTCCTATGGTTTTATATATTTTCTTGTTTGAAGGGTTTTATATTTGAGTTTCATTCGTTAATTTTGTACAAAATCATACAACCTTATTTGTAGAAAAATTAAGTTTGATGATGTTGTATTTAATTTCTTGCAAGAATTATTAGGAGTTTTATATCATAGCTTGCTTTGTTAATGGAAGTTTGGAAAAATTAAAAAAGAGAAAAGGTTTAAATACGGTATTGAACTTTGAGAAAAGATTTATCTATATCATTCGTTAAAAGTTTTGCTCATCTATGTCATTTCTGTTTGAGAAAAAGGTTCACTCATACCATTATTTGTTAAAGATCTATTTTACTAAATTAACTTTATTAATCATGCTTTGAAGCTCTAAATTTAACTATTGTATATGACGTAGTTATTTATTACTAATTAGGATAGAAAATTAAAAATACAATAAAACTCTGCTAGATAAAATAAAACATTTACTCGCTGGCTCAATTTATGTGACTTACTTTCCTTTTTAGACAGTCCCACAAAGAATGACACATTTCTGTATTAAGTAACAATTTAACTATAAAATGTCTATTTCATCCTTAATGAAATGATTTACAGCCACATAAATTTCTATTATTCATTTTGGACCACAAGTTTTAAAAGTCTTTCTTTCTTTCTTAAACTCAGTGCCAAGTCAAACTACCTCACAGATAGAATAGAATGAGACAGAGTAGTATTTTTTTTATGTCAAGACATGATTACTCGGATGGTGAGCTTCTTTCAGCTGTAACTTTAAGGTTGTAATCAATTCAAGTCGGAAGCAAAAACATTTATTTTTTATTTCGAGTTCAAGTAAATATGAAACGAAGGTAATAAAATAATTATTATACAACCACCAAGCAATTACTATTAATAGTACTAATAATAAGACTTTTCAAAAAAGGAATGAGCAGTAATAATTAATAGCTAGCTTATTATTTCTATTCTTCTCACTTGAATGCTAATTTTATTTCTTCATAATCATTTATCGACCAAGGTAGTACTGATCAAGTTGTTGGCCCATCCCTTCTTGCCTGTCTGCTCATTACCCAACAACTCCGAAGCCGATACCGCAGAAATAACGTTTACTGATCACTTCTTTTTTTAAAAAAATAGTTAATGTCATAGAGTTTCAGATTCCATTTATGAGTGAAACTTTGAAATTTCATGATAACGACTATGGTTTTTGGTTATATGAATTGAAATGTGGTTAGTTGTTGGTACATCCCTTCTTGCCCACTACCCAATAATCACAAGAAAATTGATGTAGTAAAAAGAGTGTTCATTGGTCACTTTTTGGTCATGTTTTTTAAAAGAATAATAACGAATTAATGTTATTGAGTTTCAAATTTCACACGTGAAACTACGTGATAAAATCTTGGAGTTGCACTTATATATGGAATTTGGCACTATGTCACATTAAATCCCCTTTCTGGAGTGATAATTGCTCGTTGGCAAAACATGTTGATGCATGCATCTAATTTGTTGTGTGACAATGAGAGTGCAAACATAAGGTGTACACACTTTTGAAAGCTTATTCGACCATATATAAGTATTAGGTTTTAAAGTACGCATACATGTCACAAAAATAGTACTCCATCCGTTCTATTTTATGTGAGGAAGTTTGACTCGACACGGAGTTTAAGAAAGAAAGGAAGACTTTCAAAACTTGTGGTCCAAAATGAATGATAGAAATTTGAGTTGGGCTTATAAGCCCTAGTTTTAAATGAGCTTGAAAAATTCTGTCCCAACCCTACTCCAATAACGGGTTGGGTTACACTGCAAAATAACTGTGAATTACATGGGGATTTTCCCGGAGATTAGTATGAAAATTCGCAGGAAACTTATTTTCCTGCAAATTTTCATACTAATTCCCAGGAAAATCCCCATGTAATTGACAATTTTCTTGTAGTGGTTGGGCAAGCCCCTTGGGCTAAGCCCATTTTGGCGGCTCTAGCCGACATAAATTTTCTAAAAATTAAGCAGAATAATTTGTATTATATTATGATATGAACATATAAACTTACTTTAAATGAAAATTATTTATTGTTTAATCAAATCGTTCCTTTCGTATCAATTTTATCAAAGTACAAAATAATAAAACCTTTCCGTAACAGTTTTATACTTTGTGTTTACCCCGTCAATTGTTAACCTATGCTAGTTTTAAAAAAAATTGAATAAAATATTATGTAACAAGTTATTGACAAATAACAATAATAGATTATAGGTTTTTTTTATTAGAAAACTATTAAATACGATTTTCGGGAAAAAAATTATATAAAAGAAAAAAAATATTAGAAGTTTGATATATCTTGAATACTATGTCGCAAGAAAAATTAAATGGCATTGATTATGTAAATTATTGATTGAAAAAACAATTATTAAAAGAAACCCTTTATAAAAAAATGCAATTTTGCATCTCATAAAAAATACGTTTACTCTATTTCGTAAAAGAAATTAAAAGATTATATATACTAGTGTTGTTATTTTTATTTTTTTAAAATATACTAGTGTTGTTAATTGTTTTGAATAATGGATTATTTAGGCTAAAACTTCATATTATCTGAGTAAGATAAATTTGCTATGTCCACTTTCATATAGGCATCCAACTATCTAAGTTTGTGTGTACTTACTATACGAGCAACTCCTTTTTGTCCTAATTCTAAGATTGCTTTGGCATGACGTCTGTTTTTATTTTTGAAATACAACTTGAAGAAGGCTCAGGTCATGTGTTCCTCTTTATAATCTTCCCTCACGTCAACTTTTGTTGTTCGGACGAATATTATTGGATGATCCGATACCAGGTGGCCCCAATATTTTTGTAGAGTCTGAGTAACATATATATAAGGGCCAAGACGCTTTCACACCCACATAACTTGCCCATAGAATGAGAACCTTAGTTGGCTTGAACATCACAGTCATAAAAAAAAAAAGTTCCATTATAAGTTGTTTATGATTTTAGGGGGGCTGCTCAATGTTATGGTACCGGGATCATCTGAACCCTGTACTTTTGATGTCGAACATAAATTTTATGTGTAAAAATTTACTTACATTGCAACAAATAGTAGATATGAACCCATAACTTTTGGGTTCGATACTGAGGATTTTATGGATTTAATAATAAAATTTAAATCCTAGATCCGCCTCTAATTTTGGGGTTAAACAAACACATTTTGCTGCATATATAGTAGAATGGCATCTGCCATGCTTGACATACAAACAAATTGCAAACAACGAACTTTGGCCGGCCTCTATGTGCCAAATTCTTAGGATTCATCTAATGAATATTACAACATATTTCTTAGTAAGAAAATATAAGCATAATGACATCCTTGATTTCATCAAACCTTTAGAAATGCAAACTATAAGAACAAATCAATCTCATAGTCTAATGACTCTAGCATACGGTGTTGGAATTCACACTATTTCAATCCTCCCTTAAGATGTTAAACAAACTCTTTGGTGGCAAGAAACGGACCTCGGCGGCCGAGGGGAGAACTAATCCTTCCCCTGGCCGCCATGGTCGGCCCAAGTACGCCTCGTTCTGCATGCCAGAACGGTCGAATAACCCTCCTCTAGGTCGTGCCGGTCCACATAAGTCAATATTGTTCTCCATGCCAGAACGGTCGGACAACCCTCCTCTAGGCCGCCACGGTCCAGCTAAGTTGACCTCGTTCTCCGTGCCAAAACGGTTGGACAATCCTCCTCTTGGTAGCCCTTGTCTGCCTGAGTCGGTCTCGTTCTCCGTTTCGGGGCGGTTGACTAATCCTCCTCTCGATCGCCACGGTCCACGTGAGCCGGCCTTCGTGCCAGGACGGTCGGATAATTCAACGCTCGGCCGTCACGGTCCACCTAAGTCGGCCTCGTTCTCCGTACCGGGACGGTCGGAGATCCGATCGGCGGCGGCGGCCTTGAAGATCATCCATGTAGGTGGGATTGCTGAATACTACTACATGGCAACCCCTGCATCCAGGATTCTTGATAAATACCCATCTTTCATACTAGCCAAGCCTGAGGTATTCAGAAAACCATGGGATTCAGTAGTCCACAAAGATGAAATCCTTATCCCTGGCCAAAAATACTATGTTATCCCACAATGTACTTTAAAGAAACTAAGGAGAAGAATCAAGAAAAACAATCGTTCATTCACTTCACAATCCTCACAAGATTCAACTAAGTCACAACACATTATAAGTATTATCAAGACTAAGACATCTAGTGATAAAAATAATGCGCGAAATCGTCGTGTGAGGTTCTTTGGGATTGATTGTAACCAAGATTCATCATGTTCAGTCTCATTAGAGATGATCAACAAGGAAAATGAAGAGGAACATCATGGGAAAATCAGGGCTAATAGGAACGTATCAACATGGAAACCAACACTTACTATGATAAATGAGAAGTGACAAGTACTATACATACTAATGAATAAAAAGACTTGGTTTTAAGTTGTAGTCTTTGTTTGACGTATAGGTCACAGGTTCGAGCCGTTGAAGCAACTACTAATATTTGCATTAAGTAGTCTATCTACATCACACCCCTTGAGATGCGACCCTTCCTCATACTCTACGTGAACGCCTTTGTGCACCACATTAGCCAACCTCAGAGATTATTATGATCAACTCTGTTTATTGATGTAGTTCATATGTGAAATAATCTTGATTTTGAACTTTAGTGCATAAATTGTTTTAAGTAGCACTTGCTGACAGATAATGCATATTATCATAAACTTATATTAAGTGGCAATTTCAGATTTTGTAATTGGGAATGATGAGGAGAGAAAATGAGCACGCATTATTCTTTACGATTTGAATAGAGGAAAATAATTCTACAAAGATCTCTTAGGTATGAATATAAAAATCTCTTGTAAAATAACATTTAGTGAGTTGAATTTCGGAATTTGATGGTCAAACATATAATTCGGAGTTCAATTTTAAAAAAAAGTGATTTTTTTATGGTCAAATGCCTCCTTAATTTACGTGTTGCAGACATATAAAGATTGTCTAAACTGCAATAATTATTATCATGATTGTATAACTATTTAAGTTTATGCATCGATGTTCCTTGAATGAACCACATCTCGAGCTAGATCTGGTGTGTATATATATGAGTACATACGATTATTAAGAGAAAAAAAAACTTTTTAACATGGGAAATCGTTATCTATTTTGACTTTATATTTCGGAAAACTGCCTAATTAGATAAATATCCCTTACCATATCTACTAAATATTCCTATACTTTCTAGATATAATTACATATATTATAAACTAAGGGGCCGTTTGGTTATTGTATAAGTTGCATTTTATTCCTGTATAAAAAGTTGCATTACTTTTATCATGTTTGGTAGAAAAAAAAATTTAGGTGGAAAAGTCAACATAACTTATACCATGTTTGGTTGGTAGAATTTTAAATATTGTATAAAGTTATTCATGTATTAATTTTATACGGTGTTTGGTTGTGTTTTTTGTAGTCCTACATAATTAATACCAACATAACTTATGAGGGAATCTATGTATAAGTTATGCAGGGTAATAAGTTATGCATGTATTAGTCATACATGTATTAAAATAGTAAATTACACATTTACCCTTATTAATTTATTTTTAATTATTTTCATTGAAAATGTTATCCAACTATGCTATTTTCCTAACTTTTTTTTAATACAAGAACAACTTTTTTTTTTCATTTGAAATCCAAATGTAATATTTTATTAATATTACAAATTGAATTGTATATAGCGTTATATATTATTAAATATATTCCACTTCTTTAATTAACATGTATTATTATTTTGTTTAGGATGTGAATTTATACATAATTCATTTATTTGGTATATTAAAACTGTATAAACAATATATACAACATATTGATAGAATATTTACATTATATAAAATAGGATATTATAAAGTACTTGAAATATATTAATCGTATTTTATTTTTATAAGTTATAAACATAAAAAAATAACAAAATGAAAAAATAGCATTCCCAATTAAGTATAGAAGGAGAATTTTTTTTCTTTACTTTTTATTCAAAAAGAGGGAGAATTTATACTATTTGCTTACTTATTTATTTGTAAGTAATATATATTAATTTACAACAAATTCAATATTTATTAGTTAATAATTTATGCATTGTGATCTCTACATAATTAAATAATATATGCATAACTAATACTTGCATAATTAAACCATGCATAACTAAATCTTACATAACTAATACCTGCATAATTAAACTCTGCATAACTAAACCCTACATAATTAATACTTGCATAACTAAACCCTACATAACTAATATCTGCATAACTCTAACCAGTAACCAAATGGCCCCTAACTACATAATTTGTCCTCCTCGTTTTCTCTCCCAATCTTTCTCTCCCCCTCGCTCTACCTCTCTATGCACATATGTTGTGAATCAAGTAGACTTTGTACGGGCTTATGTGTTAGAAGTGGTGAATGGGGCTGATTTAGATGGGATTATTGTGCCAAGTAAAATACTAGAGGATTTTATTTGGGATCCAGGCTCAATTATCAATAGTTAAATAGGAATAGAGATTAGACAGAAGAGTTATGCATATTATGAAGAAATCGTATGTTCCTCTCATCTTCTTTCTAGGGTCTTAACTTCTCATCTTCATTTTTATCTCTATCTCTAGTTACTTGATATTTCAGTACTTGTCCTTGTAATTCAAGTGTTGTTATTGTAATTTGGCTATCTTATTATATAATGTTTGGATATTTGTGTTGAGAATTTGAGTTTGTTTCATATGCACTAAATATTTGATACTAGATACACTGATGAAATTAATATCAGCTACACTAGATGAAATTGATTTTAGATATACAAATACATGAAGCTTTTGATATTAAATACACAGATACATAAATATTGTGAAACTCAAATACATTTTGAAATACAGATACATGGAGAGAGATGTTAGTGAGAGAGTTTAGTGTATTCAAATACATGTCAAGCACATTTTGATACAATGTATCTAATACACCTGATCAAACAAAAAGTGGTACAAAAAATAATTTGTTGTAGTATTATTGTATTCAGATGTAATTATGACCTAAAGTAGCGAGATTTGTATTGTTTCCTCTTTATTTCAATTTTCATGATTCATTTATCCACCCCACCCCCACGCCCACCCCCACCCCAAGGACAAATTGGCTAATAATGAAATGTTTAAGGACAGACTTTACAATCCCAAACATGAAATTGCCCAATTAGACAAATAACTCAGCAATTTTGTCTGCATATTCATGACACTAATTTCCTATCACTAAAATATTCAGTAAAAGCAACCAAAATGCGCCAAGTGCGTATAACACCAAAATCCAATTAATCTAACGGTCTAAATTAGATTTTACTAGTAGGATATCACGTGCGCATTTTAGCAAGCACCCTTGTAGTCACTCATTATGAATCTTTTGCATTTGACTCCAGAAAATAAGGAAATGAAGAACCTTTCTTCCTCTTTTTTTGTAGGGGAAAAGGTGGAGAAATAATGGTAGAATCCATTTTGAGCTAAAAGGGGTTCATTATCAAGATTTATGATTAATGAGGTAATTAAAATAAAAAAGTTTTTGTATGTATAGATTTTTCATCATTTCACCATTAACAAAACTGACCCTTAATTCAAGATTCATCCAGATCTGTGAATTGTTGGCTTTATTTTGTTAAATGAAACATTTTTCAAACACCCTTTGCTTCTGTTTGTGGAGTTTTGTTCATATTTTTTTTTTAAAATGTGTCTTTTGTGTTTTAGGATTTGGAGGTTTTTGTGAATTGCTTGTGGTGATAGTGATTGGAGAATGGTTGGCTTTGTTTTGTCAAATGTAACATTTTTCTAGCACCCTTTGCTTCTGCTTGATGAGTTCTTGTGTCTTTGTGTTTTAGGATTTAGAGTTTTTTTTTTTTGTGAATTGCTTGTGGTGATAGTGATTGGAATTGTTGGCTTTGTTTTATCAACTATAACATTTTTTTAGCACCCTTTGCTTGTATTTGTTGAGTTTTACTCTCATATGTTACTTATTTTGAAGATTTTTATGTGTTTGTGTTACAGGATTTAGAGGTTTTGTGAATTTCTTGTGGTGATTGGAATTATTGGCTTTATTTTGTCAAATGTGGCATTTTTCGAGCACCCTTTGCTTCTGGTTGTTGAGTTCTACTCTCATATGTTACATATTTTTATAAAAAAAATTGTGTTTTTGTGTTTTAGGATTTAGAGCTTTTTTTCTTGAATTGCTTGTGGTGATGGTTGGCTTTGTTTTATCAAATAGCATATTTTGAGCACCCTTTGCGTATGTTTGTTGAGTTCTACTCTCATATGTTACATATTTTAATGATTTTTTTTAGAGGTTTTTGTGGATTTCTTGTGGGGATAGTGATTGGAATTATTGGCTTTATTTCGTCAAATGAGACATTTTTCGAGCACCCTTTGCTTCTGTTTCTGGAGTTCTATCTCATATGTTAAAGATTTTTATGTGTTTGTGTTTTAAGATTTAGAGATTTTTGTGAATTTCTTGTGGTGATAGTGATCGAAATGTTGGCATTATTTTGCCAAAGGTAACATTTTTCAAGCACCCTTTACTTCTCTTTGTGGAGTTCTGTCCTTATATGTTACATATTTTGAAGATTTTTGTGTCTTTGTGTTTTGGGCCTTAGAGATTTTTGTGAATTTCTTGTGGTGGTAGCGATTGGAAGGAGTAGGAACAATGGTGGGTCGATCGCCAAGTTTGCTGTCCCGGAATGGAAGTTTTAGGCCAGAAAATCTGGGGCAAAATGCATTGGCAATGATAGGGAATCTCTGTTTCACTATATTTGTTGTTGGAGTTTTGATTTTTACTATAATGGCTGCAACTTATGAGCCTGAAGATCCTTTATTCCATCCTTCGACGAAAATCACTAGTTTCCTTACATCTAAATCTGATGCCACGTTTAAAGCTGATGACACTGTTATGAAGACTGGTGAGGACTTTATTGGTGCAAATCAGAAAGCATTTTCTACATTTATAAACCTAACAGATGTCGACGTTTCGCTGTCAGCTACAGACAGTGGCACTGAGAGTGATCCTGATTGTCATGGGAAAACTGATGAACCAATTGATTGTACTGATCCAGATGTATTTCATTTGTTGATGAGAGTGGCTATTGAGAAGTTCAAGGATATACATTTTTACAGATTTGGGAAGTCAGTCCGTGGATCGAATGATAGTTCGTGCCACATGGCTTGGCGGTTTAGGCCTAAGGATGGAAAGACTGCTGCATTTTACAAGGATTACCGCGAGTTCGTGGTTTCTAGGTCGGAGAACTGTACACTTAGTGTGGTGAGCATTGGAGAGTATCATACTGGTGGAAATGCTCGGAAAAGGAAGAGAAAGAGCAAGGACAGAATTTCAGGTAAGTCAGACGAGGGGTTTGAGAAAGTTGCGAAGACAGGGGGACAAAATGTTGCTCTGCCTGAGGTTGGTGAAGCTGTGAATGACTCACTTCCTGTGGTGGAATCAGAGAGTTCTTTCAAGCGCGGTAAGTATTTGGTATATCATGGAAGTGGAGATAGGTGCAAGAGCATGAACCATTATCTCTGGAGCTTTATGTGTGCGTTAGGCGAGGCACAATACTTGAACAGGACATTGATAATGGACTTAAGTATTTGTTTATCCAAGATATACACTTCATCTGGCGTAGACGAGGAAGGAAAGGATTTCAGGTTTTACTTCGACTTTGAGCATTTAAAGAATTCAGCATCAGTTCTTGATCAGGAACAGTTTTGGGCTGATTGGGAAAAATGGCACCAAAAAGATGGACTATCTCTCCATCTTGTCGAAGACTTTAGAGTTACACCAATGAAGCTATCTGGACTGAAGGATACTTTAATCGTGAGGAAATTTGGTAACGTGGAGCCAGATAATTACTGGTACAGAGTATGTGAGGGTGAGACAGAATCTGTTGTTCAACGGCCATGGCATTTGGTATGGAAGTCAAGACGTTTGATGGACATTGTCTCAGCTATTGCCTCTAGGTTGAACTGGGATTATGACTCAGTTCATGTTGTGAGAGGCGAGAAGGCAAGGAACCGTGAAATGTGGCCACATCTTGCTGAAGATACTTCTCCAGATGCTCTTCTATCTAGTTTGCAAGACAAGATAGATGATGGAAGGAACCTATATATCGCGACAAATGAACAAGAGACATCTTTTTTCAATCCTTTAAAGGATAAGTACTCTACACATTTCCTCAGTGACTATAAGGATCTTTGGGATGAAGGCAGTGAATGGTATTTAGACACTGCAAAACTTCACAACGGAAGTCCTGTCGAATTTGATGGTTACATGAGAGTTTCAGTTGACACTGAAGTTTTCTTGAGAGGTAAAAAGCAAATCGAGACATTTAACGATCTCACTAAAGACTGCAAGGATGGTATCAATACCTGCACTTCTTCCAGCTAATCTATGTACTCGCAAAGGTTTACCACTGTCGCGTTGGGATAAATCTTCCGATATATAGGAAAAAAATTTGATCATCAAGATTTCTGTTAGTTTCTCTTCTGGAAAGTAAAAATTTGTTTCATTAGTTAGTACATTCTCAGTTTTGTTATAGGCGTTTGATTCGCGCTTGTATTTCCTTCATTTTGGTAAGTTTATTCAAATTTTTATGTTTGTTCCTTTCTTGGAATGATTTGTTTGAACCATGAAACTGTTGATAAGTAGCACTGGAAATGCTTAAAGTGTTATTGAGATAGGTAGATTTTGAGTCCCACATCGACGAGATGAGGAGAAATTGGTCTGTTCATATGATTTTGGACAATATTGCCTCTTGAGTTAAAATCAGAGGTTGAGTTAGATCCGAAATTCATAATGAATTGATTCACCCCTACATTTAAGTCTCAAAAGTTTATTGCTATTACGGTTAATTATATGAGTTTTTGCTATTCATATTAGTTCATTTTTAAGTGTAATGTGTATACTTAGAATGAACACGATCCAAAATATTTTATATCGTAAGATTCAAATTAACTAATTTATACTAATCATCAACCTACTTAGAGCCGTCAAAATGGGCTTGTCCCGCTAGGCCGGTCCAACCCAACTCTTGAATTAAATGAGGTTGGACTCAATTTTTAGAGCTGTCAAAATGGGTTTGGCCCGCTAGGCCGGCCCAACCCAACCCTTCATGAGGTTGGGCTCAATTTTTTCAGCCCATTTAGGAACGACGCTTTGTAGCCCAACTTCATTTGGCATGTTGGCCTCGTAGACCCAACCCACAAGCCTCAGAGACCAGCCCGCGGGCTGTGAATTTTAAAAATATTTATTATATATATTTTAAGTTGTGTTTTACTTGTTAAGATTTTGTCAATAAATATTTTTAAAATATCAATATAAAACCAAGACTATATTTTTTACATATCTTTTACATTTTAGGGTCATTAGGACATTAAATTTTCTTATCAACCCAAGTTCATTACTCCATTATAACTATGAATCTTTAACCTCTTTTACTTTTGTTTTTATGCCAAAATTTTTACTTCTCCTTTATTGTCTCGTTTATGAAAATAGTCATCATGTAATGTTTTCTTGCTCGGATGAATCTTATGAATGTTGTATCTTGGCTATTATGTATTTGTTTTGTAAATATTCACTGAAGTATGTGTAATTCATGAATGAATTTATGTATGTAGTGATGTCGTGTTCATCGGACATCAACGTTCGTATTCTTTCTAAGAGGAAAATGTTGTCCGTTTTTTTGTTGAAGGGCCAACCCGTCCCAACCTGTGGTCCGCTTAGGGTTGGGTTGGGCTGCTATTTTATAGGCCCTTTAATTAAAGGGCAAACTACATAAATCCCACTAGTTTAGGCCTTAATTACTAAGATTCCCGATAGTTTCAAATATTACTTCTTCTACCATATTTTATGTTTAGGATACATGAGTTTGAATCTGCGAGATACATGTATTTGTCGAATTTTAAAACCGAGATACATATTTTATCTATTTAAATTAATTGGTTATAACTGATTTCCTTAATTAGAGGAGTAATTGAGGATTTTCAGAATACATGGACAATTAATTCTAGAAATTTAAATTAATCAAATCTCTTAATATAAGGCGGAAATCAAGGAGTGTATATATGTTTAATTAATGTTATTTTGTTATTCTTTGAAATAATAAATTCATTAATAATATTAATAAAAGACAAAAACATGTATATCTTGGTCATTAACTTGATTAATTTCATTTTATTATTTTTAAAATAATAAATTCATTAATTTGATGTATCTATTATCAATATATGATGTATCCAACAAATTAAACACTTAGATACATGAGTATCATATAAGTACATGCATATGTATCATAGAAGTATCTAGTATTAATTTTGTGTATTTATTATATGTGTCTAGTATTAACTTAATGTATCTATTTATATGACCTAATATTAATTTCATGTATCTGTTTATATGATCTAATTTTAATTTCATATATCTTTTATATGTATCTAGTATTAATTTGATGTATCAAGTATCAGTTTCATACATTATATTCAAAAACATGTATCTCGGATACATAGTAAGCATATACATATAATTATGTGTATCTAATTATGGAATGTAATTGAAACACACAAATTTAGGAATAAATCACGAGTGTGTAGTATTTGTCTTATCATTAATCCGAAAAAAGTAAAATATTTCAAAAAACTTCCCTTTATTTTAGCATCTGAAATTATTTCTCATAGATACATATATTTTTAACTCAGATACATGAAGTCTTAACTAGATCTATATACACCTGATATGTATTCAACATTGTTGCACTCGATGTGTATCTAATGATGTATTTGTTATGTTAATTAAAGCTTGGTGAAATTCTTCTATCTTCATTAGGCCGTTCCTATATTTAGATCTATTCTCAGTTTGAATGTTGGCGGATGAAAAGTTAGTCCCTGCAATGAAAAATTCATGAGTGAAAATAAACAATAAAAAGTTGTTTAATTTAGTATAATATTCTTAATGTGTAGTACCTTTAACAAGAATCAACTGATTTTGAGAATGGTCAATCACAAAAGTGTTTGAGAAACAACAAAATTTAAAAATATAAAACTTAATTTGTAAAACTATTTAAAATTGAATTTCAGAGAATTATGAACTTTAACTTAGATACAAAACCAAGATAAATGAGAATAATAAAACAATAGAAATAAACCTATATATATAATGCTAATTTGAACATGGAAACATGTATTAAGAGGATGAAGGAAGAAAGAGGGAGAAGAAGAAGGAAGAAAGAGGGCTGGGTGGGGGCAACGGCAGATGAAATGAAGAGGGAGAAGAAAGTGGGGGTGGGGGATTTGAATTGTTATTGGATCATTAATTAAGGAGTTTAAATATAAGATAATTATGAAATATTATATTTAAGGGATTAGTGTATCTGATTAAATATTTTAAAATATATGGTATAACTATTAAAAGTGGTAGTATGTGTAATTGTTTTAAACTAGATGTAGATATAGTATATATATGATAGTGATTTATGTGTAGTTAGGTAGTTTTTTCTTAATTAAAAGGGTCAGCCCGTCCCAACCCCTTTAACTCTCTAGCCCGTTAAGGTTGTGTTGGGTTGGGCCAGTCCATTTTGACAGCTCTAAATCTACTACATCCTCACCCCCACCCAGCTATTCAAACTTAAGATCAACAATGTGAGCAAAGTTCATTCCGATGGAACTTGTCTACCTAAATATATTAGCACTTCTATTAGTTTGCATAATATTTAAAACACTTGTATATAATTTAAATGTAAAAGTTATCGATCTAGTGGACATTAAATAAAGGGGAAAAAACCATTTATTCTATACAAAAACATAATTTATTCTAAACACTTACATATAAAAAAAAATTCCTTAAATAAACTTTGCAAATTTAAAGGGTGCAATTTAATGCTACAGGATAATAATAATAATAATAATAACAAATAAATAAATAATAAGAGTAAAAATAGAAAAATAGTGGTGTAGAAAAAAGAAAAGAGATAAACCTCAAATCTAAAACTAAGAAAGAGTCAAAAACGGAAAAAAAGTTATTTTTTTTTTAATTTCTTTTTTTTAAGATTAATTAACTAAAAATAAATAAATAATTAAACAATGCAAAACATTTCTCTCTTTCATATAATATAATAATTGCTCATCTACTTTTAACCCCTTTTGCATCTATATCAAGTATCCAGTCTTTGCAATTTTTTCAGGTATTAAGTTTATCTTCTTTTAATGTTTTAGGATTCCAATTTTATGTGTTGGTCTTTTAGGTTTTTTTTAAAAAAATTGTTATTAAATTTGTTTTCGTATAATCAATTTCAACTTGCTTGAAATAGAAGCGTAATTGTTGTTGTTAATTGTTATGAAGATGGGAGTTGGATCTTTATAGGAAGATTTGAATGTCATTTATGATCAATGATGTTTTTCATATTTTTAGCATAATTTTTTCCTGTTTTTAAAAAAAATTACATTTCGAGATACGATTTAGTATTTTGATGAATTCAATGATTTTGTTGTTAAGTTAGCCATACACTTCACATGTTTCTAGCGCGTTTTCATTTCTAAAGTAAAGATGAGAGGTATTCTAGGGCGACTACTACAACTACATGCTCATAGAGTTAACTCATTCACCTTTACATGGGGCGAGCAAAAAGTCTTTCCTTGGATCCTGATATGAACTCAAAAAAAAAAAGCAGCATTTACCCGTCATCGTCTCTTATTTTGAGACATGCGGAGCTAGGATTTTTCACTAAAGGGATTCAGAATATGACAAAGTAAATACACGAAGAAACAAAGAGGTTCAACATCTACTATATATTCATAAAACAAGTAACTTTATCCATAGTATAAACCGTGTAATTTTCTATTCCCCTCGACCCTACCTGGCTTCGCCCCGGCCTGGTTTTTGTATGCATAAAATGTGAGACACAATGAACTAGGATGTTTGATTCAAGAATCAAGATTCCACCTCATATTATCTTAAACAAAACTTCTTATACTTCATACCAATTGATTTCTTCTTTAGGATGGAACCACAACCAGCCATGGTTCAACAATCAATTGACATTGCAGAAACTAGCAAGAAAAAGTTAAATCTACCACACATATGTCTAGAAGCAATGAAGAGCTCACCACCATTGTCATCCTCCACGCCTTCTACGCCGACAGTCTTAAGGAAGACATCAAGTGTAAAGTACAGCTGCTTGTGTTCACCAACAACACATGCTGGTTCATTCAGGTGCAGATACCACAGGAACTCCGGCCTGACTCGCACCAGCATGTCCGTTGGCTCGAAACTCTCTGAACTTGCTGCTGGAAAGTGACTTTAACTAACTTTCTGAATTCATAGCATAGCTTCATGAACAGTTAAGGCTGTTTTCAGATATGAAAGTATTAAGCATACAGTAATAGTTATTTCATAATCATTTATCTTTTTATACTTGATCATAAGAACTGTGTTAATTGACAAGTGAGGTTGTATATTTATGAAGGATGATCATAGGTTGCTTCTTAGTAAAATGTTGCACATCTTTCGTGGAGCAACCCTTGTCACCCCTTCACTAGGAAGTTACACCGTGTAGGTAAGTAAAATTTCCTTTTTAATGCATATACACGCATATACTATATGTTAAATCCTCTTGGCTTCTTTCTGTGTTTATATCTTTATATTTGACTACACCACTAAGATAACCAACAAAGGAAAGAACGAAGTTTGAGTTGAGGAATAAAGAATATAATAGGAAGAGAGTTTTTTCCTCCTCTTGGTGCAATATACACAATCTAGTCTGACAAAGTGGGGTCTTGGAAAGGTAGAGTGTACGCAGATCTTAGCCCTACCTAAGCCTACCTTAGAGGTAGAGAGGTTGTTTCTGACAGACCCACCCTCGACTCAAGGAAAAACAGCCTAGAAAAAAAATAAACGGAAGTGAAAGCATAACAAAGCATTCTGAACAATATAAGATAAGAAAATAGGAAGCAACTTTGTTAGTACATATTACAGAAAGGAAGTTGAGAGAAGAACTATCTTTTATGACCAAACTGAATATGCAAAGAAGAGTTCTCTTGTATCTTTCACATCATTCAGCTTTATTCTATTACAGAGTAAACTTCTATTTTCTTTTGTTCCTTTCTTCATTCCCTCTTATTTACTCTTAAACAAAATTCTTTCACTGCTCTCACACAAGAACCACTTTTTTCGGTTAAAACTAATCTAAATAGAAAGCAATGTTCGAAAGCAATCTCTATGTCTTCACAAGGTGGGAGTAAGGCTACATATAGACCTCACTTTTGGGATTACACTGAGTATGTTGTTGAAAGCATATGTTCAAGTTCGTAGTTGCAATATGTTTTCTTCTTTTCATTAAGATTTTAGGACTCCTTGTTCCAACTTCAATCTTGGAAGAAGGTGAGTGGGATAGGATCGGGATCGGACCAACCTATGTCTCAGTAGTTGCCCGAGAAAGGACCACTCAATCCATACTTGAACCTGAACTTTCTTTTACAACCTTCTTCAGCACTTTTTTCAGGTGATTTATCATATAAGGAACATAAGAGAAAGCTTTGGGTAATATGTACAACAATGTATAAGTTCTTGGTCATGCCAAAAGAGAGCCGTCACTTGGAGAGGACAAAAAGCATTAATAAGCTACAGGACTACACCATGTACTATAATGTACAAGTTTTTGGTCACACGAAAGAGACCCGTCACTCTGAGAGGACGCAAAGTTTTACAAACACAACAAGCTACAGGACTAAATCATGTACAACAAGGTATTAAGTTTTTTGGTCACACGAAAGAGACCCGTCACTCTGAGAGGACGCAAAGCATCACAAATATGACAAGCTAACAGACTACATCACATCAAAGATCAAGCATCCACATATTCAGCCTGTACACTACTAAGCTGTATATGATAACATCATCAAATGGATGAAGTGGCACCGTAAAACGTTTAATCTCACATCGGACACGTATCGTCCTCTTCTTGTTGAGACATCAAGTAATTTCTGCAAAGAGGACAAGTTACATGCCAATACCTGAGCCACTTCTCTAGACACAGCTTATGGAAAACGTGACCGCATGAGAGACTGTTTACCCCTGCATCAGGCTCGAATTTTGTCAGGCACACAGAGCATTCTTGTTCAGGGTGGTTAGAGATACATAGCGAATCATAACGAAATGCAGGTGTTCGGCTTCTGAACTCCTCCATGTATGACTCTGGTGGGCTTCCACGGCATTCAAGTGAGTCCAAGGGTCCTTCAATAGAATAGTCTTCCCATGATGCGATACGGATGCCAATCACACGAAGGATCGATCGGAGTATCTCCTTGATAATGGAGATGGATATGGCTGTGTTTACTAGAATCACACCAAGTACTCCTGCATCTGCCGGAGTTGGATATTGTGAGAGGCCCATAATGGATCGGAACCTGACAATGAATGAATATAAACACCATTAGAGAAGAAACACAGCACTTCAAGGAAGATTAAAATGATATAATAGTGTAAACACCATCGGAAAAACTCATTTTTTTAAAGGTAGAAGATATAAACCAAATTTTTCCATCTGCCTAAGCCTTGGTTGATAGAATTTCCCAGTCCTGTGCTGGTGAGATTCAGCAGCTACTTGGCGGAATAGTCAATGTGCAGACAAATGACCCCACACACCATTATAAAAGAATCATTTTTCAGAATTGTTTTTCTAAATATATGACACTAGGTAATTTCTTCTCATTTGCCTTGATACCTATGCTGGTGGAAGGTAGTAGGTATCCCGTGGAATAGTCGAGGTGCGGACAAGATAAACCGAGCACCAACATCATCAAAAATAAGATATTTGACATTTTCCAGGAGCACGTAAAACGATTTCTTGATTTCCTACTACAACTAAAATGGATAAGTAATTGGCTCAGAGGTAGTAGTTGGTTTGGTTGTGATATACAATCTTTGTGGTAGCAAAATTGGTATTTACTATCACATTACTACAAATCATGTCCAATTCTTTTCAAGATTGTCCATCATTTTAGAGCCTCAACACATTAACTTAAGTAGGGGTGGGCGTTTGGTTCTTCGGTTCGGTTTAATCAAATTTCGGTTTGGTTCGGTTCTTCGGTATTCGATTTTAGAAAAGTATGCACCATATTTCAAACCAAACTAGATCGGTTCGGTTTAGTTCGGTGTTTTAAAATCGATTTTTCGGTGTCAACAAAAATAAAGAGAGAATATGATAGAGTATCAATTGTTATTCACTTCAAACTTCAAACTTCAAAGTAACAACTAACCGTCTAACAATAAAAGGTAAGAACATCAATTTGTTGTTCTCACTTCAAAGTAACAACATAAAATGATAAAAAAAAAAAAAGTAGAAAGTAGAAACACCAAGTTGCTGTTCAAACTTGAATTAAATTGAGTTTTGTTTAGTTTAGACTTTAGGTCTTTAGGGTTTACTATTTTGTTATTAAGATTTTTGCTATTTAAGTTTAGGATCTAAATATAAAAATTGAAATGGGCCAAGTAAAGTTAAAAATTAAGTAATATAATAAATACTTTCAAATTTATTTAATAAAACTTCGGTTCTTCGGTGCACCGTTGTTTCGGGACCCTTACACCAAACTAAGGCTGGGCACCGGACCGGAATGGGACCACCGGACCGGAACGAACCGGTACCGGACCCGAACGGGACGGTTTGACCGGGTTGTTGACCGGTACCGGGATGAACCGGACTGGAATTACCGGGATGGAGGCTCAGTTCCGTCCCGTCCCACTATATACCGGGATAGAACCGGGACGGACCGGAATGGACCGGAATGGACCGGAACGGAACGGAACGGGATAAACGGGACGGCACATATAGCTATTTCAAAAAATAATTATTTTTTTTGAGTAATTTTGAATTACGAAAATTCGAATGTTTTTTTTATTTTTCTAAGTTATATTAGTTTATAGTATTTAAGTTTTAAAATTTATAATAATTTTACTTAAGTTTATTTTAAAGATTTTTTTTTTAATTTTTACGTATATAAGTTTGTAAGTTAAGTTTAATAAAGTTTTTTTTTTAGTTTTTGAGCTTATGTAGTTATGTTATAAGTTTTAAAGATTTGAATCTTTTGAAGTTTATAAGTTATTAAGTTATACTTATAACTTGTAAGTTAAATAACTTAAGTTTGTAATTTTAAAAAAATTAAATAAACAAAAAAGAAATGCTAATAAAAGTAAATAATGACAAAAATATTATTTTTTTTTTAATTAAAAATAATTTACCGGGACCGGACCGGAACGGAACCGGAATGAACCGGGATGAACCGGTACCGGTATACCGGTACCAAATCATGGTACCGTTCCGTTCCGTGTACCGGTTCAATGTATCCCATCCCGTCCCGAATACTACCGGACCGGAACGGACCGGAATGGTACCGGTACAACCCGTTTCGGTGCCCAGCCTTACACCAAACTCCGAACCGAAGTTCCGAAAAAAAAAACCAACACCGAACCGAAACACCGAAGAATTGAATTTTTTCGGTTCGGTTCGGTTTTTCGGTATTTATGCCCACCCCTAAACTTAAGTAATCAAAGAGAAAATTAGACAAACATAAAATCAATGACTGAATAATCTCTCTTGGCAATCAAAATCCAAGTGATTGACACAAAAGTTTACCTTATGTTGAAATGATGATTATATCTTCAAAAATTTTTGAAAGAGCTCAATATACTGGATCTGCATAGAACAAAGAAACAACACATTAATCACTTAAAAGCAAAGAGTCAGTAAAACAACAATAAGAAACATAATCCAAGTAATGAAATGAAAACTGAAAATACATAAACTTAACTCATATCAAACAGAAGAATCCCAATTTATCCAAAACCTCCACCTTTTTTTAACAAAGATTCCAACTTTATGCTATTTCACAATTTTAAAAAAAAAAACTGATTTTTATCAATACACAGCTCAAAACACTAAAAAATGGAAAACCAACCTCTGCCAAGGGGGGTAGGGGGGTTAGACATCAGGTTTCTTAACAGCATAAGTTCAAAAAACTAAAAAAGGAGAAATCTTTTTCTGGGGTTAAGACTTCTAGACATTTTCTTGATTTTTTCACTTACAAATATGTAATCACAGCAATATATGAACAAAATGTAAAGATCCAACATAGTCTCAGTCATTTCTAAGTTCCAAGAACCATCATGTATCATCTTAGAAGTAGAAAAACAGAAAAATAAGGAGAGCCCAAAATCAAATGAAAGCATAATCAGATAAAAAAGGGGCAAAACCAGAAGATTCATAGCAAATCTTGAAACTTAAGATCTGTTTACAACTCATACTCAACTTTCAACCATAAACAAGTGAAAAAGATTGCATTTTTTTTGTAAAAAAGTAAGATTATGAACCAAATAAAGAGGAAACATAAGCTCGTAATTGAAAGAAAGTAAGAAAGGGTACCTAATAATATGAAAACTTGAAACTTTTTGTTTACAATTATTATTTTTTTGTAATATTGCAAGAGAAAATAGGATTTCAAGATTTTGGAAGAGAAATTTTTCTTCTTTAAGGGTTGATGTGTTGAAGGAGATTCATAGGATCCTAATTGGTACAGTGTTTGATAAAGCTAATGATGTTCACCTCCAAACACCCCTTCTTCTATTTATACACAAAAAAATCAAACCTTCTGATCCAACACCATAAGTTGTTTGTCTGTTTGCTTCCCTCCATGTTTTCTTGACGTAATACGTAAATATGTTCTTAAATTTGTACAAAATTGAACAAGTAGAGTAGGATATTGTATTGAATGTGAATTGTTTCATCAAACGCCAAATAGGACGCATGTGTCTATTTATTCAACTTTATACAAGTTTTAAGGTCTATTTGTGCATACATAAAGTTCGAGGGTGTAAATGTCATATGAAGACATTTTAAAAAGCATAGTTATCTATCATGTCTTTTTTCTTCTTTCCTTCAATATTAGTGATATAATCTTTTGTTTCTTACTTTCTAATATAATCGAGATGTTGAAACATATTTAAGACTATAAGTTCAAAATGTATTTTTAGTACATGTGGCTAATTTATATTTATATTTCAGTTCATGAAAGCTCCATACATAAGTTAATTTCGTTACGTTTTGTTCCTCTAGCGATTATCTAACTTGATTTTGATATTTACTAGTTGCTATTATAGAAGAAAAAAAAAGTATGTAGAAGAATACAAAAAAGTACTACTAATTTTACCCCTACACTAACAAATATATTCTACGTGCACTCTAGTGTATCAATCAAATCAAATTAAATTTCTGCGATAAGAAATTGTGAGCAAAAAGATATATATCTAAAATGAAAAATAATTATGTGAACTTTCATATGTTCAACAAGTATATGATAAAAATATACAATAAATCACAAACATTATGAATATACTTAGATCTTTTATTTTCTTTTAAATAAATAAATAACATACTCAATCAAATATTATCATCTCATATAAAATAAAACAAAGATATTTACAATCACATTACTCAAATTCTTGAATTTGTTAATTGGAAATGAAGATGTGGTCTTTCTCTTTTATTTGTAATTTTTAATGTAAATATAAATATAATCTCTTTAGTCCTTTTGGTTTTTTCCACATCATTTTCCACTTAAGTGTTATACTTTTTTCTTTTTCCCTTCCCTTTTTTTGGTCAAATAACAAAAAAAAAATTAAAAAATATTTAAATTAGACCAAACTCACTTTTGATAAAATTATTTTTCAACCATTAGACTTGACTTGTTGAGCACTAAGCAAAAGTTTCATTGGCTTATAGACTTATCTTTACAATTTGCATTAGTGCTCAATGTTTTGAGAATTTATTTAATAATTGGAACTTTATTTTAATTTAATAATAAATTGTCCATTTTTTAGAATCAAATTGGTAAGTTGCCTTCCATTATTCATTTCTAAATTTTGATAAGGAAATTATTTTTTTAATTCTTGAATTAGAAACTATGTTGACTTTGGGAATTGCTAACAATACTTCATGATAACAAATTCATTGAATCTTACCTAATATTTAAAAGGTTTTAAATAGGAATATTTAATTTACAGCAAGCATGAGTTAACAATTTTATTAAATAAATATTCAAGCATACGATGCTATTATAAAATTTTGGCTATAATTAGCAGTTATCAAGAGATTATTCCTCCAAAGATCTTAAAAGAAGAGATCATTTTGGATCATATCTTAATCAAGAGATATTTTGTTAAATCCACAAATAATGTTTGCATATTTTTGGGTATCTAGCTTTGGTCTTTTAAAATATGGTCTATAAAAATATAATTAGATATATTATTACAAGAAAATCTTAACAAGGGAGTTTCTATAAGGAGGTATAATATAATATCCTAGATAAATTTCACATCAATAAGATACGAAATAAGTGTGAAATCATAGTAGGTCGAAAACAAATTATATTAATCACAAATATCTTTTGATAAGAAAGCATGTTAAGTACTCCCTTTAATAGGCCTATATGAAATATGTTAGAATTAATTGAATCAATAAATTTCAGAATATGAATATCTTTCTTCTCTTTCAAAAGATTTTGTGTCAGAATTGTGTCTTTGAGGGGGATATTGTCAATCTTATCGAAGAGTTTATAAATTTCTTTTCCGAGAAGCGAGAGAACTGGAAGCTCAGGTACACATCTTCTTTCTGACGGGGTTCAGAAGCTTAGGCCCAAGTGATAGTAATTTTCTAATTGAAATTAGCACACTAAATCCTACATAATATGTTGTTTGGCACATCTGGTAACACATTCCACTAGTTGATCCATAGCAAGCAAGAAAGCTCAGAGCCAATAGTAAAATCCGAAGTATGTCTAAAGTAAAAAAAAAACCTATATTATTATAAGTGTCAAAACCAAACTATATATGCCCACCCCTCCCCACCACCTTTTCTCTCTGCTTCTTAGTGCAACATTTGGACTATTTGGTCCATTTTAATTTGTCACCAATTATAGCATGAGGGTCCATACCTTTGTTCTAGTCACCAACTACGTGTCTATTTTAGAAAGAAATCTTCACATAATGTTTATATATATATAACTATTTACTTCTTTCACTATCTTTTTTCCAAGTGCAACAAAATGAAAAAATGGAGAAATCATTTTCGAAAATATTCACATTCACTTCTTTTAGATTCTATATTCTCCAATGATTCCAATAAAGAAAAATGAACTAGTATAGTCGAAGATAATGTTTAATTTCAAGTTCTGAATATGATTTTTTTAATAAAGTGTTTTTTTTCCGAATAAATTTTATATGGACAGACTTTAATATCGAAAGATGGTAAAATATAATATTTTATCTTATCAGAAGATTTTTTTTTTTCATTTGGTGTTCGATATTCACATTAGAGTCTAACTAAGTTAGATTTATGTTAGGTAGGACTCACTCAAAAGGTAGCATTTTTTTTATACTAAACGCTCAAAATTAATACCTCTAATCAAGAGAAGAGCAACTTGTACCAAAAAAATGCTACTTACTATTGTATGTGATCAAATGAATTAGCTTATCTCATATTTATTAGTATAACTTACAAAATATTATTTCTTTTAAAATACAACAACAAGATCTTTACATAATATACATGCAAGTACTTTCAACAAAATTCCTATTAAATAACAGATTTTAAAAATCTTCTCTTTCTTCTATTTTTTTCTTATCACTTTTTCATTGAAAAATTATTATTGTTATTTTCTTTTGGAGCTATAAAATAAAAATTAACGACGAATAAAATTTTATAGCTAAACAGTAAAAATCTCATACTAATTCTATTTAGCTATAGATTAGCATTAATTTAATTAATTAAAATCTATTTAGCAATGGATTAGCTGAAATTATCGAAACATATTATGTAGCTAGTTCAATATTGTAATATTGTCTAATAGTGATCCTCAACTTCTTTTCTTCATTACATTTTTCTTTTTTCACATACTATAATACTAATTAGTCCTATATGTATAATAATATATACTATATATTCAGTAGCGGATTCAGGATTTTTGTGGAGGGGTTCGAAATATACATAAGTAAACATGTAAAAATTACAAGATAAAAAATTGAACGAGATAGGAGGAAACTAGTAATCTGAATCCAATAAGTTTAACTTGCCTTGTCATGTCGCGTTTAATTTTCTTTACTTTTACCCTTTTTCATCGAGCTTTTTAAAAAAAATATTTCTTGTGCTTTTTTTCTCTTTTATATTGCAGTGTTCTACTCTATTGTTTGATTTTTTTTAAAATTCAATCACTGAGATATTATAATATATATTCATCAGATAAATAATTGGCATCGTCGATTTTTTAGTTCATTTAATTCAATTTACTATGTTAGTCATTCGTGAAAATGACAAATGATGAATAGAACAAATAAGTTTATTTTAGTTTTCATCTTTTTAAAATCGAACTGAAAAAAATAAGAAAGACATACTATAAAATTAAGGGGGGGGAAATCAATTAATTAGATTTTATTAAAAGATGATACATGATTTTTAAATTTCTTCATTCGATTAACTTTAATTTAATTTATTTTATATAATATTTTTTGTAAATCAATTTCAAATTTAATAATAATTCATCGTCAGTACATGGAAACAGAATTATGTAGAAATAAAATGAGAAGTATAAATAAGAAGAATAAAAGACAAAAGTATCTAAAATATGTCTAATAAATTTAAACAAAGATAAATTGAGAAAAATAAATAGCATAGAGAGAAAAATAATGATAACAAAAATAATAAAGCTTTACATTGAGCCAAAAATAGTGAGACATTTCATTGAGTTGGGATTTAAGCCCGAAACCAGAGCCTATTTAGCCTTCCAAAAACAATGAAATAGAGTTGGATTTGAGCCCAAAGCAAGAGCCCATTCAACCTTTCAAAGAAAAATAAATAAATGGAAAAATGTTGCAAGTGGGAATCAAACTCAGATCCTGTCGATTAGAATTGACTCCCTAAACCATTGAGCCATGCTTCTCTTTATATTTGAGAAGGTTCATTTTAATATATGTACTCATAAAATCAGAAATGAACCTTATATATATTGTGTAATTTTTCGACAAGAAAATTCGGGTGAACCCCTGACCTCCACGTGGGTCCGCCCCTGTATATATCACCTCAATAAACGCAAAGATATTAATCAATTTCTAGCATTTAAACCATAGGGACCCAATATTTCTTTGTTTCTACTATTATAAAAGATTACGTGTCAATTTTAGAAAGAGAAAAGAATTCCACATAATATTTTTCCATAAAAGACCCCCACACCCCTCTTCACTATCTTTTATACAAGTGGCAACAAGAAAAATATTACTTTTTTGCTAAAAAGAGATAATAATGAAAATATGAAAAATGATAACAGTAGTCATTTTCATCATTATAGATATAAAAAGAAAACAACAAGTCAAGTAATTTTTTTTTTTCAATCAGAATCTGATGCCTGCATTAAAGTTTTGATTAAATTCGAATCGCACATTACAAGATTTATTTAGGATGCATTGTGCTCTCAACAAATTTTTTTACATATTCAGAAATCAAACTCAAGACCTCTGATTAAAAGTAAAGTAGTCTCATGATCACTGTATCAGGGTCCGTGTAGATAATAAGTCAAGTCTCCATCAACTCTTTAGGGTTCAAAAGGTGTAGGGGGGAATAATTATTGTTATCTAAAAAAAACTTTCACATCTTTTAGATTCTTTATTCTCCAATGATTCTAATCAAGAAATGAACATGTATAGTTGAAGATAAGATAATGTTTTATCTTTTTTTTAACCAAAAGATGGTATCTAGTCCCTATTTTATACTAGGGGAGTAGGGGTGTTACACTACTAAAAATAAAGCAAAAAATTAACAAACGTTCATCGATTATACCCTAAAATTTAATAAAACTAAATGGATCGTCCAAATATTTCGGAAAATAATGGTGTCTCGATTAATATGAGCAAATGTCGACAGAATTTTATTTTTTGCATACTGATTTTTCAGTAAAAACTTATATTTGTATATTTTATATAATTGATGGGCATCCTCAATTTCATTTCTTTAAATACATTATTTTTATAGTTTTACTCATCTTTACTTGAAAAATAAAATTTTAAAATTATATTGACAAATCGACAGAATCGCTTAGTTTTTTTTCGCAATTTTTAGTAGTGTTATTATTTGAGAGTCAAATAAGTTTTTAAAATTATAATTTTCTCAATTTAATAAATTATTTATAATCAGTAATTATGTTGTCTCGTGTTTTTCATGTAATTTTTAAATATATAGTTTTTATTTTTGAAAATAATATATGTTCATATAAATGCATAATTAAAATTAAATATTTTGATCTTTCTACTTCTAATTTCTTCACAAAAATTGGAACTTAGGAGTAGTATATATGTGGACAAACTTTAGCTCATCCCAATAAGTATTTGTACTATTATTATTAATTTATATATGGTGAGAATAAAGAAATATATCTTTTAGTACAACAATAAACTAGGAGGACCAAGATAGCTTTGTAAATTAAATAAAATATGGTTTTGTTGGATACCAATTGGATATTACCACTTTGTAAATTGAAGGAACAAGATTAATCGATTGCGGTCAAGATCTCTCTATTCTTAATTAGAAGTTTTAAGTTTGAATTTTTTAAAATAGGAAAATCTTGTTGGAAATGTGTTTTTGGAAATGAAATAATCGAGTCAGTCCTAATATAAATATTGATCATCGAATAAAAAGGAAAAAAAATAAAAATTAAATTCGGACTATTATATACACTACAACAAATGTGATATTTAGCTACGAAATTATTAGGTACGATACTAAATTCATCACTAATTATTCACTTTTTGTGACAAAAAATATATTTCGTGTTTAAATGTATGAGCAAAATACTTTTAGTGACGAAACATACAATTTCGTAGCAAAGTTTTGTCCATTTAAGTTTCCCACCAAAAAAAAAAATTGGCGCCATTTATTAAGAACTATTAGTGACGCATTTAAGTTAGCAACGACAACTTATTTTGTCACTAATAATGCATCCAATTTGTGACAAATTATTATTTGTCTTAGATGAGTTATAATTTTGGACACAAAGAAATTTTTTGTCACTAAAGATAAGTTATTGCAATAGCGACAAGTTAGAATTTGTAGTCAAATGTTGTAAGCTTTAGCCACAAAATGTATATTTAATTGCTATCTAAATTTTTGTCACTAATAATATAATCAATTAGTGACAAACATTTTCTTGTCTCTAATCAACTTATGATTTCGTGACAACATAGTTTTGTCACATAATATGCAATATTTAAATAGCAAAAAATTAAAATTTGCAGCTGAATATAATTTTATTATTTTCTATTTTTTTTTAGCTAATTAAATATAAAACAATATTTGATTAGGCTTATTATTTACAAATGCAAATAGCAACTGACGAATATTTCTTTAAAGTGTTCTCTATAGGTAACAACAAAAGAAAACTATAGAATGATATAATGATAACGTCAAACTATACCTTAAGAAAATTCAAGTGCTGATGCTAACATAAAATCTAATGTGAGTGGGATTGTTATATCACAAAGAGCAATTATACAAAAGATAACATCGACAGTAAGTTTATTTTGAAATTTTTTTTAAATATTTTATGGATATTTAATTAACTATTTTCTATAATGACTAAATATAAGTTTAATTGTGGAGGTCTCAAGAACCCCAACTATTTGATTTTAATAAAATTATGATGTTTGAATTTAGATGCATATCTAAATATTAAGATGTGTATTTAGATCAAGATGTATAAATCTAAATATGCATCTCAAAATTGAGATGTTGTTTTAAAATTTGAATACTAAATAATTGTGATTATTATAAATATATTAAAATGTAAAATTTATCTTTATTTAAAATACTAATAAAAAATTTATTAAAATGTGAAATTAATCTAATACTATATCAATTATATATTTTCTTAAAATAAAATTAATGGCAGTTAGTAGTGATGATGCCTAGTTGTGGTGGTTGTGATTGTGGATACCCTGTTTTACCAAAGATATTTTAAATTAATTAATCAATTCTTTTTTCTTTTAACTTAATCAAGTTTCTTGAATTTCAAGTTTCTTGAATTTCAAACAAAGTGAAATAACTATTTATAAATGTCGAAACTATTTTTATAATTATTGTTGGTGCTATTTTGTTATATCATTTACCAAAATATCCTAATATACTATTATATATTTTACATATAATTCTAAGTATTAATTATTTCATTTTATTAATTTAAAAACTACTTTATTTATTAAAAAACAAAAGTGAGTATGTTTTTTATTTTGTCAAATTAAAGCCAACTGTGGTTTAATTATGATCAGGACTCCATTATTACTAATAATTACTTTATTTTGCTAAATCAAAAGGATTTCATTATTAAATTAATTAAATGATTATCTCAATTTTACTACATATTCCCTTTTTCATAAATATCTTTAATTATAAATAATTGATTAAATTTGATTATTTAATCAATTATTGGTCACAATTGCAACGTGAATCGGTTATGTTTGAAATAATCATGGCTATAACTTAAAAGATGATTGATTAATTTTTAAATTTAATTTGGGTCATTTTCACTCTTAAAGATCAACTTTTTATCTTAGCTTTTTTCCACATCAAATTTAGTAATGACCCTAAGATGGACTGGTTTTGATAATTTGTCCCTTTTAAATTTTTTTATCTAGAATGACCTCCGTAATGGGTGATCTTGATTTTTCAATCATGTTAAATATTAATTTTTTAATATAAAAAAGCCTTTACTTTAGAAAATTCTAACTTTTGCCCATAAGACAATTTTCAAGATATTTTAAGACAATAAACCTTCTCAATTGACATGAAGTTCTGCCTATCAGCAAAAAATAGAACTTAGGTATGATCAAACACGAGTTCTAACTTTTTTTTCCCGTAGAACATTCAATCAAGACATCTTAAAACAATAATTTGCTCAATTCAAACTCTGATTAAGGTAAATTTAATTTTTTATTTTAAAAAAATACTATTATACAACATATCAAATTAATTCAATATGATTCGATAATTTTAAATTTTATTTTGATATTTTGCAGTATGCATGAAACATTGGTAATCATAGTTGGTTCAACTTTGATTTATTTATAGTCATATATTAGAGAATTATGATTTATAATTTTTAAAAAAGAAACATAAAAAGAATTTATATCATATTTACACCTTACAATCTTACCTATGTAGAAATATATGTTAAAAGGAAATTGCAAACTACTTTTTTTGTTAATCAAATAATTTTGGTATCTGTTTCAATATCAAATATTTTGTAGTCAAAATTTAAACATCTTCACATTTAATTTTGTACTAACATTAGGTTGTGTGATATATACTATAACTTTTTATGTAGCTATACATTTTGGCATATTTATAAATATCTAATACTAAAAGAATTTATTTAATATATATATATATATATCATAATACTGCAAGCACAGTATTAATTTTTTTGACTTGATATCTAATGCATCACGTCCGCCATAATGTTGTGCATTAACTCATTTAATTGGGCTACAAACGATAGACTATATCAGTTTGCCAAACACAAAATTTCATCTTATTCTAGAGGTCTAGTTTGATGCTACATGTCAACTGATGTGGTATGCCAAATCAAATAAATGAGAAAATAAGATCATGTCACATATCAAAACGACATAACATTACATTTTATGAGAATTAAAATATACAATCGCATTTGACTTGTTTCGACAATTAAATATCACCATGTCATTTGAACCTGACAAATCAAAAACAATTTATTCTCATCATAATTTTTCATCTTATAATTATAAATAAGAGGTCCTAATTAAGAAAAGTCATTAGAATTTCAAAAAAAAAAAAAACGTGGGTCAAGAATTACAAATTTTCTACAAGTTGCAAGCATTCAAACATTTGTGTACACATTATAAATACTTGAAAATAAAGGACATAGATAAATTAACTATCAAAACGTTCCAGATCAAATTCACTTGTTTGTGGGAAAACTTATTTAAGGCGGTCATCAAAATACTTATGACAAATCAAATTCAAGTCAAAATATATCAAATCCAACATAAATTCAAGATCAAATTAAAAATGTTTGAAATTATTTTGAAAATGAAGAACTAGAAGATTTATACAAATTGTAACACTCATAATATTTCTCTCTCTTGATTATTATTCTTTATACACAAATTTTATTGTTTGTAGCCATAAATTATGGGTAATATAATAAATTTAAAATGTGAAAATAAAAAGAAATCAACACATTTCCCTGCATGGCAACCAGGTATCTTTATATTATGATAAATACTTAATTTTCTACCAAACTTTCTTTTTATATTTATATTTCCCTTTGTTTTAATTTATTTTCCAATGATTCAAAAAAAATACAAAATTACAAACTCTTTTTTTTGTAGTTTATTTTAAAAATAAATTCTCTTTCCTTATTGTGCTAAGTCTTTAATTCTATTTTTTACATGATATATTTAAAATTAGAAGATTAAAAACTATTTTGACACATTTCACTTATTTTTAGTTTAAGAATACACAATTTAAAAAATCTTATTTGCTTTCTTAAATTTTATGTCAAGTCAAAATCAAATAAATTAAATAATTTTCTTAAATTTTATGTCAAATAAAAAGAAGATAAAATTATTTAACAAAATCACATGAAGAAAGTAAAAGAGGGTATTCATTTCCAAATTTGTAGGAAAAAAACACACGTAATTCTCTCATTTCCTATTCCTTCTCCACAAATCTCTCTTTTAGTTATTAGCCACATCCACTCCTTATCTCTCCACGTAATACTTCTCTCCCATTATCTTCATTTTTATTTTTTTATTTTTATTGAATTTTGAGTTTTTTATCTGCATAATCCTTAAATATAATATGAATATGCAACTCACTTACTTTCTGCTATACCTCATTTGAATTTTTAGTGGGTTTCTTAAATTTATTTTAATTTGTGAACTTTGTCTCCCTTCACTCTAGTATTCTTTTTTTTTTTAAATAGTATGATAATTTAACTACGAGTTACTTGTGTTTAGCCTATGAGTTTGTTCTATGTTAGAGACTTTTAGGGACTTATTAAAAAATATGATCTAATTTTTTTGACTGCTCTATATACTAAGTAAGTTTCTTCATCTCGATTGTTGATTTTTTTTTTGTTTGCAGACAAAGCTCAAGGTCTATATCTTTAGAAAAGAGGGAATGGCAATTTTACCGTGTAATTTGAGTTAGTATCTTTTCTATTTATTTCTCATTCTAATATCAATTTTACAATTAAATTTTAAAAATATATCATGTTTAAATCATAATTGTAGCGAGTACATATTAAGATTATATTCTTTTCCTTTTCACACAGGTATGTACATGAATATGGAAAAATTGAATGAAGAGTAAAGTTATCAGATAAGTTGTCGACATTAGCATATAGGGAGTAACATTTTTATTTTCTTATTGACGACACATTATGTACATTCGTTAGGATCATACAATAATCTTTAATGAGATTATTTCAATAATATTTTAGTTCTGAAATATTGTAGGATCATGAGTGACATTTTTGTTATTATGTTAATTTTTTTATTTTGGTATGTTGAGTTTATATCATTATATGATATCTGCTAAGTTTAAAAATTAAATTTAATATTTGTCATGATGTTAATTTAATAAATTTTCATGTTACATATTACGACTTAGAATTTTTCTTGTAAATTTTTTATATTGATGAATTAATTAATCTTGTAAAATATGAGAAAATTTGCCACCAGGTATAAATTATAAAATTAACGAAAAACTAGTGAATTATTATCATTTACAAGTTTGAACGTCATCAAATGTTTGTTGTTTTAGTTGTTTTAATTGTATGATAATGGATGAATTTTATTATTATTTGTGATATTTTTATTAATTATTTTTCAATTTATGTAATTCTAATTTTAAAAATAATATCAATACGAATAATTAAATGTCATCGAATATTTGTGCTCATCAAAAGATTATATCATCAAAAGTAACTTTTAGCAACGACTAAATCAAACTTTTCAAGATAAATATTTTTATCACAAATAAATTATTTCGTCATAAGTAGACTACATTTAGTGACAAATTATATTGTCACTAATCATGATAATTTATAGTGACAAGTATATCTTGTCGGTAAAAACAATACTTTTAGTGACAAGATCATAGATTTAACTACGAAATTGTTAACCTTTTTATGATGATAAATTTATCCCTAATTTATATATTTTAGGACGAAATAATTTTTTGTATATAAAAATCAGTCATTAATGACAAAATTACATTTATTCAACTACGAAATACATATAGCTTTAGAGACAATTGATGTCGTCACTGATTGAACTAAATAAACAGTGACGGTGTAATTTTGTCAGTGAAAATAACTTTTTAGTGACAAAATCATACTATTAACTACAAAAAATTTAGACTTTTTATGACATATAAATTTGTCACAAATATCGACACATTTGGGGACGATTTTTCTTTTTGTAGTTAATATAACTTTTTTAGTGACGATGCACTAAATCGTCTTTGTATACTTTTAGTGACGCACATTTAGTGACGACTGATTGACGAAATTATTTTCTTCACACAAGATCTTTGGTGACGAAATATGATTTATAAGTGACGAAATCATTTGTCCTTGATAGTCAAATTTGTTGTAGTGATAATTACATTACAATAAAAGAGACATTTAAGTGGCAACAAATTATTTTTTTAGGTAATATATATTATTGCAAAAATATTTAATGAAATTGAGTCAATATCATTACATTTAAAATCGCTAAAGTCTTTAGTACATTTATTTGAGTGTTTATTATAAATAAATTATATTATATTATTACTACTAAATATAACATAAAAATTATATTATTATCTCTAATAATTACCACAAAATTCTTTATCTATTATGTGAAAACAAATTTGATCACTTTTTTTTATTTATACAAGAACGTAATAGATTTGACCTCAACTGTCAATCGAAGATAAATTTAAGCTATTTCACAAAGTGAAATTTGAACGTTTTCCAAAAAAAAGTTCAAATTATATAATATAAAATAGGAGTTAATAAAACTTTTACAACAGCATGATGATGACTTCTCATAAATATCTTATCGTTCTTGGAACTCTCTAGAATAATTCAAGAAGCCTATTAAATTATTGAATATATATTTTTAAATTTAAAATTGAATATGATTCTAAATTGTGGTTAGAGATTATAATTTCAGAAAATAAAAAATTCCAAAGGGATAATCCACGAATTTTCAAGGATATGAATTTCTAAAATCGAATCAAGTAACAATATAAAGATATATGAATGATATTTAACGGTTTTATTTGAGAAAATGAATCAAAATAGTAGATATAAATTGTGACCGCTTCATAAGTAACTTAAGACAACAATTAAATTGATATTAATAATAATTTGAGAGTTCTAATGAACCTTTATTATTCTTTACTTTGAAAATTTAGAATTCTAAAAAGTCGAGTCATCAGTGATAGAGAGTATTTTGTCTTTTAATATGATTTTTTTTTTATTAATATTCATATTAATCAAATATCAAAATATATACTATTAAATATAGAACAAAATTGATTTTTATTTGTTTTTTTTTGTTGGATAGTGGATACAAACTCAGTCTTCACGTGGCCAAATATTAAATGAAATGAAGATTATTATTTTTTACCCAAAAAAAATAAATTAGGAAAAAACATAGATACATACTTTTCATATGATATTCACGTGTCTTTACCTCGTAATTTTGGCCAAATTTGTTACTTTATAAAAGCTAGATATTTGTCCTCATCTGCCCATAATAATAAAAATAATAAAGGGTGAAAATGTTTTTTTTTTAAATAATACAACTTGAATTTAAAAAGATACTTAATTAGACGCATCTTTGGACTTCTTTTTGTCGATTTGGGGTTCTGATGAAAAATATTATTGAGATTATTCATATAAAACAAACATGATACAGTGGATATCGAAATTGAAAACAAAAATATATTACAATTTCAAATAACTTATTTACGTAGAAAAAATAATTTTTAAAATTTTTTTATCAAACAAACATAAAATTATTTTAAAAATTCCTATGTTAGATTAGTCATACTTATGATAGGGTTGTTCATGGTTATGGTTAAAAAAATCAAACCGAATCGCGATCCGAACCAAATCGATTAAAAAAACCAAAATTTAGTTTGATTTGGTTAGGTTTGATTTTAATTTTTGAAAAATCGTTACTATTTTGATTTGGTTTTGATTTTCCTAAAAAATAACCAAATCGAACCGATAAATTATATATATATATATAAAGTTTATAATTATTTATATATCATTCATAAATAAAATATAAATATTTTGTTAAATTTTAAGTAACTTTAGTCTTTAACTTTACCATTTTATCAAGTCCAACAGTTAAATTTTAATCCATCTACTACAATCATAAGTCCAAGTCCATCAAAATTCATTATTTTAGTTTTTACCTACCATACCTTTCATAAGATAGTTACACCTTCTCTTAATTGAATCACTTTGTTCGTGTAATGATAACTTTAGTATTGTTTAATTGCTTAATTGAACCGACAATAGATTTTCAGTGGATTGCTCATGTACTAGGTCTAGGTGTTTGTGTCTATCAAGAGTATGTCCTCAAAAATTTATTACTTTCAAATTGAAAAAACCAGAAAAATCGAACCAAACCGTCAACAACCAAACCGATGGTTATTTTTTCGTTTGGTTTGATTTGATTTTGGTTTTAATCAATAACCGATCCAAACTGAACCACGAACACCCCTAAATTATGAGATCGATAAACAAAGAACATAAAATTTTGATAATGTCATTTTTTTTAATTCAAATTGATTGAGATATAAACTAAGCTAATGTTGGTATATAAATTAGTTGCTTTATATCATGTTTGATTTTTGGTGCAGATTTTGATATCGAAAATTAACGTTGTGTTACTGGTGCATGTATAAGTTATTGAAAATTTATATATTATTTTATATATTTATGGGTAGACTAAATATAATACATGCACTAGCAATATGTAGATGATAAATAAAAATGCATAATTCCTAAAAATCAATTCACGTATTATCTATATTAGTCGTATAATAATTTTTATTATATATTATATGCGAAATAATTCGTATTACTAATCTTCATACAACTAATTCATGTAATCAAAATCAGAAAAGTTAAAATAAGAGGCAGGAACTATTTCTTCTGATTTATTTATTTTTCAAATTTGGTAAATATTGATTGATTGTATATTTCACTATAATTTTTTTAGTTAACGTTTAAATTTGATTCTATCCAATCCTTTGGTTAGCCTCAATATTTCTTACTTGTTTGGTTGTTGCTGACCTGTTTCTAGTTAACGTTAAAATTTGACTCTATACAATTTTTTTGATTTACCTAAATAATCCTTACTTATGTGATTGTTGCTAAGCTGTTTCTGGATATTAAGCAAATTTCTTCAGAAGGTAATTCTAATGTCCCCAAATTATAGCATTCATCGTATTATTTACGTCAAACCAAATGACCCCTATTGTAATCAAAATCTAAAATCTAAGGCTAACAGATATTTGAAAATAAAATTTTGAAATATTCACGGTCAAATAGTAGTTAAAAGGACATTGGACAATTTTTATTTAAGAATTATTGAAATTCCCATAGTATGACAAAATTTCATCTCAATAAATTCAAAATCTTTTCTTCCAAATTTTTATAGAACAACTTCACCTAACAAGACTACAAATGATAGAAACTTGATTTAACACCCCCCCNCCCCCCCCCCCCCCCCACCCCCCAAAACAACAACAATAAATATATCAATCAAAGCGACTAAATCAAGAACTTCGCTAAGAATACCTAAAAATTCAAATGTAAATATAAGAGTCATATTTCATCTATATAATATAGATAAAAAAAAAAAGATATTCAATTGACCATCTTTCGACGTATGCAGCTACGTCCTAGGTCAATTTACAAAGCACTTCTTAATAGACGAAACAAACTTCAATGATAGTTCAACTATTTTTGAGAATAAACAGAATTTTTCATTGAATTTTTGGACTTCTGGTTGATCTGGAGAAGAATTTTCCAAAGAAAATTGTGGTGATGATGAAGTGTTTCCATCGTAAAAATCTGAATTTTTGAATTTTGATATATGAATTGGTTGATTTTTCAAAAGGTCACTGAGGCTTACATACTTATATTCAGCCATGATTTCCTTGGAAATTTTTTTTGGGTGAAATTAGAACTTTAATTTTTTTAAAGAGTACAGAAAAATAATGTTTGTGTATTGAAAAAAAATATATATATGGGAGGATATATATATAGCACAAAGTACAATAATTATATAAGATGCTTGTAATATGAGTATAGATTATGTGACATCTTTTTTTCTTGGGATAGAAGTGGATTAATTAATTAATTATAAGTTTATAGGGATTAATGATGAAAGAAATAAAAATCCAGTCAAACTTCTTTATAATAATTTAGTTTATTCGAAACATTTGTTACATACATTGTATAGTGATGAATATTGTTATACACCTTAAAAAACAATTAACATTTAAATCTTATTGTTTCTTATAGACGAAAAATACCCATAATTTTTTAAAATTTATGTTATAGAAGATTATTTATTATTTAATTTTATAATATATATCAAATGATAGTAATAATTCATTAATAAAAAATCTTAAAAACTAATAATAAATTTATAATGATAAATCTTTGGCATTTGTTCACTTTCTAGTTCCTCGCATTATGCAATAAAATGGATTATTTTGGTCCTTTCCTCGAAAACGATTCCATTTGTTATCGTGAAATAATGTTATAAAAAATGGATGTTAACTTGTTATAAAGAGGTGTGATTGTCATGGCCATACAACGAGACTAATTTCAAGTACGATCAATAAACGGGTATAATCAAATGTGATACAACATCACTACTATGCATGACTAAAATTTTCTTGCTATTGACTTAAAACTCCCATGAAAAATGAGTCATTAGCGGTGTATACTCAGTATATAACATGTATATAACAAATATATTATCAGCATATAATGTTCGCGGTGTATACTCAGTGTATAACATGTATATAACAAATATATTATCAGCATATAATGTATACACATTGGTTATACTAGCTAAAACAATTTAGTTTTAAAAAAAAAGAGTATTTGTTGTTGCGACTTTGTTGGGCTACTGTGTAAAAATCTCATATAACTATTAGTAAGTAATTAGAAACTTGTAAGTTGTAATGCACTATCAAATATATGGCATATATAATTGGATTTCAAGAGACAATAAGATAAAAAGAGCAGTCTGATGCATAAAGCATCTCGCATTCACGTATGATTTGAAAAAGGATAACACTCCAGAAGTATTAATGATTGTTTTCACGTTTCAAACACATAAAAACTTATTTACGTAGAAAAAAATAATTTTTAACCAAATAAACCTGAAAATATTTTAAAAATTCCTATCTGAGATTAGTCATACCTATCATATGAGATCGATAAACAAAGCACATAAAATTTTGATAATTTCATTATTTTCTATTCAAATTGATTAAGTTATAAACTAAGCTAATGTTGGTAGATAAATTAGTTGATTTATATCATGTTTGATTTTTGGTGCAGATTTTGATATCGAAAATTAACGTTATGTTACTGATGCATGTATAAGTTATTAAAAATTTATACATTATTTTATATATATGTAATAGAAGGTAGACTATATATAATACATGTACTAGCAATATGTAGATACGAGTATCTAAAGATATATAAAATGCATAATTCCTCAAAATCAATTCACGTATTATCTATTAGTCGTATAATAATTTTTATATTATATATCATTTGCGAAATAATTCGTATTACTAATCTTCATACAACTAATTCACGCATCAAAATCAGAAAAATTAAAATAAGAGGCAGGAACTATTTCTTCTGATTTATTTATTTTTCAAATTTGGTAAATATTGGTTGATTGTATATTTTACTATAGTTTTTTTTTAGTCAACGTTTAAATTTGGTTCTATCAAATCTTTTGGTTAGCCTCAATATTTCTTACTTGTCTGACTGTTGCTGAGTTGTTTCTAGTCAACATTAAAATTTGGTTGCATCCAAAAAAATGGGTTGACCTAAATATTCCTTACTTGTTTGAGTGTTGCTGAGTTATTTCTGGATATTAAGCAAATTTCTTTAGAAGGTAATTTTAAAGTTCCCAATTTTTCCTCTTTTGTCATCAGTTTCGTTATGGCATATGTCGTATTATTTACATCAAATCAAATGACCCTTACTGTAATCAAATTCTAAAATCTAAGGCCAACAAATATTTGAAAATAAAATTTTGAAATATTCACGGTCAAATAGTAGTTAAAAGGACATTGGACAATTCCTATTTAAGAGTTTATTGAAATTCTACAGTGTGACAAATTTCATCTCAATAATTCAAATCTTTTCTTTTTCCAAATTTTTATAGAACAACTTCACCTAACAAGACTAAAAATGATGAAACTTGATTTAACCCCCCCCCCCCCCCCCTCCCCCCCCCAAACAACAACAATAAATCTATCAATCAAAGCAACTAAATCAGGAACTTCGCTAAGAATACCTAAAAATTCAAATGTAAATATAGGAGTCATATTTCATCTATATATATGTAATATATAGATAAAAAAGATATTCAATTGACTATCCTTCGACGTATGCAACTACGCCCTAGGTCAATTTACAAAGCACTTCTTAATAAACGAAACAAATTTCAATGGAAGTTCAACTATTTTTGAGAAAAAACAGAATTTGTCATTGAATTCTTCGACTTTTGGTTGATCTGGAGAAGAATTTCCCAAAGAAAATTGTGATGATGATGTAGTGTTTCCATCGAAAAAATCTGAATTTTTGAATTTTGGTATATGAATTGGTTGATTTTTCAGAAGATCACTGAGGCTAACATACTTATATTCAGCCATGATTTCCTTGGAATTTTTTTTTTGGTGAAATTAGAACTTTTATTTTTTAAAGAGTAAAGAAAAATAATGTTTGTGTATTGGAAAAAATATATGGGAGGATATATATATAGCACAAAGTACAATTATTTATATAAGATGCTTGTAATATGATTATAGATTATGTGACATCTTTTTTTCTTGGCATAATAGTGGATTAATTAATTAATTATAAGTTTATTAATGATGGATGAAATAAAAATATAGTCAAACTTCTTTATAATAATTTAGTTTATTCGAAACATTTATTACATACATTTTATAGTGATGAATATTGTTATACACCTTAAAAAACAATTTACATTTAAATCTTATTGGTTCTTATAGAAGAAAAATACCCATAATTTTTTAAAATTTATGTTTAGAAGATTATTTGTTATTTAATTTTATAATATCAAACTATAGTAATAATTCATTAATAAAAATCCTTAAAAACTAATAATAAATTTATAATGATGAATCTTTGACATTTCTGCACTTTCTAGTTCCTCGCATTATGCAATGAAATGGATTATTTTGGTCCTTTCCTCGAAAACGATTCCATTTGTTATCATGAAATAATGTTATAAAAATGAATGTTAACTTGTTATAGAGAGGTGTGATTGTCATAGCCACACAACGAGATTAATTTCAGGTACGATCAATAAACAAGTATAATCAAATGTGATACGACATCACTACTATGCATGACTAAAATTTTCTTGCTATTGACTTAAAACTCCCATGAAAAATGAGTCGTTCGCGGTGTATACTCAGTGTATAACATGTATATAACAAATATATTATCAGCATATAATGTATACACATTGGTTATACTAGCTAAAACAATTTAGTTTTAAAAAAAAAGAGTATTTGTTGTTGCGACTTTGTTGGGCTACTGTGTAAAAATCTCATATAACTATAGTAAGTAATTAGAAACTTGCAACACACTATCAAATATATGACATAAATAATTGGATTTCAAGAGACAATAAGATAAAAAGAGCAGTCCGATGCACCAAGCATCTCACGTTCACGTATGATTCGAAAAAGGATCACACCCCAAACAACCTCCTCTAATGTAAGCATTAGTGACTATTTTCACGTCTCAAACACATAAGAGACAATAAGATGATAATACATATTCCAATGTGATGTCCACAGTACCAAAAACTACAATTTGTGTTATTACAGAGTGATAATATTATTAGCCCTCCCAAGACTCTGCTACACAATTTAACGGTCGATTTACGCAAATAGCCATTTTTACAGCCTTGTACATAGAAGAGGGCAATTTTTTCGAAACTAGACCAGTGGTCTGAAGTTTATAATCCAAAACTACTATTCAAACCACGGGTCTAATTTCGAAAAAGTGGCCAACTTCTAAATACAACGCGACAAAAGTGGCCACCTGATGTAAACATCACCATTTTATCTTACAACATAAATGAACTAGTTTACAAAAGCAAGCTTTCGTCTCTCTCGATAGCTCATTATAACATTTAAATTCTACACACTGATCATAATATACATGATATGTTAACATAATAGCCAAGGAATTCACAATCTCCTGACCTAAGTAAACGTGCAGCTAAGTTCATGAGTACTTCAAATGTGTGAAGTCACCTAGTTAGAGTTGCAAGAACAGAAGCAGAGAAAGTTCAGCGTACTCGTGGTGAATCTTGATCACTCTCCAGAAAGAAGACTGATCATGTGCTCCAGAAATGACGAACTCTCACTTCTCTGCAGCATTCTTTAGTTGACAAATTGAGGCACGACGTATCTGCTTTGAGCTTCGTTGCTCAGAAACAACGTGATCCCCTGAGACACAATCATACAATTTGTCATTGCAATTACAAGTATGGTATTCTTTCATCCATTTGGAGGAAAACTCAAATCATTTGGTCCCAATTTAAAACGGATTGTTTGTTTACCATTTATGACAACAAGTTTACCATCAATAGCTTCTGGTCGGGAGAGGATCATAGTCGTAAGCATCACCAGCCTTGATAAACCGTCCCTTCACACGCCTTCTGACATCAGCTCTTGCCTTACGGGAAACATATCTCACTCGCTTGTCAAATCTATTACATTATAAAAAGACTATTAAAAGGTATTGATAACCTACTCTGGAATCATGGTGCACATAAGCTAAATAAACAAGGTATCTCAACCAGTTCTAAGGAACTAAAGACTCTTATTAAGAGTGGTACCATTTCTCGGTTTCAATGTGATACGATGACGCAACTGAACAAAACTTGAGATGATACTGACACGTGCATGACTAATGACATATCAACGATTAGTAAACAAGAGCTTACTTCCTTGTCTTCTTTTTTTCCTTGTAGCGCAACACAGCATTGCTCCTGCTAGTCGATGTCGATGAAATTTCAGTACATGGAGGACACCATGGTGGCTCGCCCATTAGGAGCATCGGGGAGACTCCACAGTCTTGGTGATCTCCAGCACTGCATTCTCCACCAGTTTGGTTGGAAACTGAGAGACTAGATTGTCTAGCAAAGTAAAGGATAGAATCCGTCTTGCAGCTCATCATGGAATCTGCAGATGCTGCATCGCTACATGTTGGCTGCACTGTATTCACACGCCAATTTGATGACCCCTGGTAAAGTATTAACAGATTTAGGTTCATCCACATTTAGTATGACTGGCGTAAGACTTACCCAGCAAGATCAAAGAATAATCACAGACGACAAGATAAAGAGCACCAGAATACAATAAGACGAATATAGAGATATACCATTCACAAGCATAAGGATGTAGGGAAGTAAAAGAGAGAAAATAGATGTGCTGCACTACAGGAAGGAATCAATAATTTGTTTTGGTATCTAGTACTAGATCGTTGAGGGTCTATCAGAAACAACCTCTCTACCAAGGTAGGGGTAAGGTTGCATATACACCACCCTCCCAGAACCCACTTGTGGGATTACACGGGGTATGTAGTTGTTGTCATATCTAGTACTAGATCCTGCTAAAGGTTGGCAAACCAAAAAAGATATGTCATGCTATGCAGCAGAAGGAATGTGTTGCAATTAAGAGGTCAGATTACCAGCAAGAAAACCTTACTACTCTTCAATTGTCAAGCAAATCCAGATGAAAAATTACAAATCTTCAACAACGTAAAGTGGGGTCTAGAGAGGGTAGAGTATACACAAACCTTACCCCGACCTCATGGAGGTAGAGAGGTTGTTTCAGAAAGACCCTTGGCTCAAGTGCATCAAATCAAAATAGTTGTGAGCGAAGAAATACGGCAATGAAGAAAACATGACAACTAATATGGAAAGCAAAAAAGGAACAGGAACTGATATGATAACAGATCAAAAAGCAAGAAACTACACGAATAAGGCAAATACTATGACACACACGGTGCTCCAGACTACCACCAAATCTAATCCCACCAAAAAGCGCGACAACAGTAAACAACCTATTAACCTTCTACCCGAATCTGTGGCCTTCATATCCTCCTAATAAAGTCAATTACTAAAAAAGTGATTATCTCCACTCCAGAAATTGGTGGTCGGAAATCCTTCAAATAAATAATTTAGGTCTGTTGATGATGGCTAGTCCAATGTAAACATATCAGTTTGGGTCTAGCTCATACTCCATATAGGCAAGAGCAACAAGAAGTCAACAACTATGTCTCAACCCAAGCTAGTCTGGGTGGTAGCTGCTTTGGGACATAAAGCGCCAAGAACGTTACAGAAATCGGGTTAAGAACTAGCCTCAGGCATAGTATGGAATATGCATGGATTTTATGCTGCATACTAGTTCTGTTTGTAGCCAAGGGTCTATTGGAAACAACCTCTCTACCTCACAAGGTAGGGGTAAGATCTGTGTACACTCTACCCTCCCGAGACCTTACTTGTGGATCACACTGGGTATGTTGTTGTATTAGTACAGTCTGTGCCAGCTCTGACTACAGATATCTGAACATCGTAATAACTTCAGAGTAGACATTTTCTAAACATCATGCCAATGTTATTAATTCAAAAAAAAAAGATAGCAATGATGAATGAGCAGAAATACATATCCAAGATGGTCTTTCCTACCAATTCATTGTGGACCCTTACATGCTAATTCAGCAAGTTGTCTGTCTTCTGTTTCTCGACTGATTTCTAACCCCTTTCTCTTACTCCGCCCCCTCTCACAAACTAAATGAATTACCCACACAATAAAAACAGAAAAATACAGCTAAAATGCAATGCATTCTTCAAACACTGCACATAAACAACAAACGGTAGAATGTAAATGACAATATGTAATAATACTCTGAAATATTTCAAATGTTCTATTGACTTGTCAATGATAAAATAAAGGGAGCGGTTAGTGAAAAAATATAGCAGGAGCAGGAGCAGTCGTCACACCTGCATGTGCACGATATCTACAGGCCAGAATAAAATTTCAACATCTACAGATGATTTAACTGTTTAATATTTGTTGAAACAAAACTAATTTCCTTTTTTGTAACTGAGACACAAACCTATCACATACCGACACAGTGAATTCATTAAAAGCATCAAAACACAGCATTTGACATCACATCCAAAAGTTTAAGAAAAACAGACATAGTCCAAAACCTGATACAACATATAGCATAATTGTCCAACCTACCGTGATTGGAAAGAACCAATGAAACTAGTATTATGTAAAAGGAGTCCTACTATTAATAGTACACGGTTACGATAGATATAAGCTTCCAACTCTCTTTACCTGAAATCAGTGCTGGGACCATCAATTATCAAGAACTTGAAGGAACCCTTAATCATGCGGAAATACTAGATTCCAGCACCTCAAACCAGATTGGTTATTTACTAATTGGTGCATCAGTCGCAGGTCCTAAAACTTTAGCTAAACTATAGGAAACTTTCCTCGTGCAACATACTACTGTTTTCTATTATTTTTATAAACCGTGGTGTCTGGTCAAGCTTGCGTGCACCTCGACTAATTCCAAAGGAAACCTGTCACCTTCACCAGCAACAGGTACCCAATAACTCCTTAAGATACTACTGTTTTTCCCAGTCCAATAAAGGTTGAAAAGCTAGAAGTATTCCTTCTGCTACATGCAACGGGTACTATTAATGTCAATTGCTTGAATGGGAATTGATCCATTTAAGTTGCAAATACCGATCAAGTGACAACTATCAGAACTAGCAGAAAACTCAAAAGAATCTATCTACCTCTTATCTTTGTATTGTACTTTTTCCAGCTAAATTTATAATAATTCAGCCACCAGAACCACATTCCATTCGGGCTTTGACTCACTATTCAGAGGTTTGAGTCCTTCCATCCCAGATCAATTTCTCTCACTTCAACCTAATGTTGACAGCGGATACTCAAGTTTATTGCAAGTATCCCAATGGTGTAATGCCTTGAAAACTCACAAGAGCACCGAGATCTTCACCTTAGCCCCAAAAGGTAATTTACGACTACCAGTCATACAATGAAACAACATGTTTATTGCTGCTGGGTGACTAGGGATGAGACCAGACTGACCAGTGTATGGGTACACCGGTGATTAGACTAGCACTCTCCCCCTTTAAGAAATATTTTAAATGGTTCACGCTATAAACTAATGAAGACCGGGTCCCCAGCCCCTGACAGTTGAGTGAGGCATTCTCTCTTCCTTTTCTTTACAAACAAAAGAAGGCACAAACTAGAAAACTACAAAAGAACATTACACATTTGGTGGACATCCTTCAACATGAAGAGAGATGTTTCTGATAAGTAGTGTCAAACTGTAAATGAAGAGAAATGATTATACTAACTAGACATGACGAGAGAAAAAGTCAAGTAGTTCATAGGTTCTTGATCTAGCTAACAGTAATAGTAATGGCATGCCATCACTGTGAAAAAACTAATAGTCAACGAAAATTATATGGCAGTTGAAGTATATGCAACAGTGTTAACATGATACAGTTAATCCTCAGACCCACCTCGGCAGCATTGACACCACGGTTGCTGTAGTCGACACCTTTTATGTCCTTCATCCCAAAGAAGCTATCCAAATTTTCATTCTCAAATAGCTCATCCGGATAATTGAGAGAATCACCAAATAGCTCTTCATAATTCTCAATACTCAAGTCCACCGCATCCATAATGAGATTATCACAATAAGGATCCTCCTCAAATAAACTAGAGCCCTTTGCTCCCATATAGCAGCCCTGAAAGTCGATAAAGACAATAGCTCAAGAAAATTCTCAAAAGTGACAAAAGGAGAGACAATCATGCTTCAAGCACAGACATTTTCAGTTAACCATTTCCTCTCCTCCCCCCAACCCCACCAAGCCGTCGGGATTCGGGAATCAGGAGCAGAGTTGCTAAGCATTTGGCAAAATGATGTACGACATATCGACAAGATAAAAACAGAAAAATGTGGAAAAAGATCATTTCAAAAAAAAGTTATCATCAATATAAAACAGTCCAAACTCACATATAACAAACTAGCCAAGAAACATTTTAACAGGGAACAAATCCAGGACTACAAGTCTCTGAAGAATGGCACTTCTCAATTTAGAGGAACTGGACCTACCACAGACCGATTTCAAGAGAAACAAGGTGAACACATGCTAAATAACCAACTCAACCTTTACCAGTTACTAGGATGTAAATGCAATCAAATGCTAAATAAAGAATATGGAGTTCTTCTGAAGATAGAAGAGAACGTCAGAAATTAGAGTTTATCTTTCCTCAATCATTTTGACACTCTTAGAACTCCACTAATTTCCTGTGAAGTATAATAAAAGAACAATGCACTGTCAAATCCAAAATCAAGTTTGTTAGGCAATCCCTGAAGAATAGTTGTTGCAAGACAACCTTGGGTTTAAGGAGCCAGCAGCTAACAAAAGTGGGGCATTTTTATATCTACAGTCAATTGTCATAGCTTCATCAAGGACACGACACTAATGTCTTCCAAAAACATGGGAATCAGTTCCACAAAATTCCATTCAGTATCAGGACAAAAAATATCAGGCAAAAGTTATTCACTTCTACCAAAACATCAACTTAGATTACCTTCGACGAAGATCCAATAGGTGGTTCCACATTATGCAGCTTGTTGTCAAAAGTAGGCATAGACGATTCCACTAAAAGATCCGATTTTTCTGAAATATTCATGTCGTTCACTTCGACTGCAGCACACACATTTTGTGAGTTGTCCTTTCCTTGAGGATCTTGACCATCCCTAGGACGGTTATCATTGATGCTCATTGAACCCATTCTCTGTTCACAAGTATCACCAATTGAAGGGTCATCTAATAAAAATGACCAGATATTAGAAAGTTCAGCAGCGGAAGGACATCCCGTATAACAACTAAGTGCTTGTCTCTTGTGCATTGATGAACCTGAACTAGAACTAGCATGACCTGACCAATCACAGTTCTGGCAAAGAGATGTTCTCTCCTCAACACATCTAACAACAGCTGGTTGTGAATTACATCTTTCACATATAAGTGTCCTGGAATGACGTTGTGAAAGGGCATTTGCAGAATGGACATTTCGATCACACGACAAACATAAACAAGCTGCATCAGACCGGCAATATACAATTGATCTTTGCTCTCCACAGTATTCACATATATAACCCATAACTTTTTTTTTCTCAGTTATTCTAGACCAGAATCAATGTACAGATCTTTAACCTTCAAGCAGAAAGTTTACAACTTTTCGTGACAGAAGATGATTTGCTCAACTGATTTCGTACTCTTCTGCAATAAGGAACAAGAATCTGCATTATCAAAAGCTAATGAGTAAAAAAGACAATCTTTAATATAGTACAAGTCTATCCTTCTTATTCTGATATCTTTTCCCATCCAAAATAAGAAAACTTACCTACTTTCATGAATTCAAATTGAGATCTTGGTCAACAAAATAATACTTTTAAATTCAACTTAAAAGATAATAGAAAAGGAAAAATCAACTATGCCACTATAGTCAATAAAGGGAAAAAAAGTGCTACAAACTAATTGAGAATCAATCATCCAGACAAACAGTGTAGAACTTTCACAGTCACAACTTCCTTTCTTTCTAAGCATCATTAATATCTACCACAAAAAACAAAAAAAAAATACAATTTTTTCCTTATTAAATTATCCTAAGCTAGAGGGGATAAAAATTTGAACAACAAGGTAAAAGGAATCATCAACAAAAGACATCAAAAACAAAGAGATTGAGCTCAAGAGAAGCATATAGAAAGATCTAAACAATGGAAATTTGAGAAACTTCAAAATTATCAGCAATCTACAAACAGATCAAACAAGAAACACCAAGCAACCTCATAAAAGATTCAAGAAAAACAACCTCAATGAACTCAAAAATAAAAAACTTTTTTAACAAAACATTCAAAAAATACAGAACCCCATGTCAAAAGTAAGACTTACAAGCAATTTCAAACAATGGAAATTTGAACAACATCAAAATTATCAGCAACTCCAACAAAGATTCAAGAGAAGCAACCTCAATGAACTCAAAAAATAAATAAAAATCAAAACTTTACAAAAAATTCAAGAAAGTAACTAACTTTACCTGTTATAACCTTGAAGCTGACCAAAAAAATCAACACAACAAAAGGGAAACAAAGTACAGATAACCCCTTTTACAGCAGCTTTTTTTTTTCTTTTCAAAGGTTAGAAGAAAACTCCTATCAAGAAAGATGACCTTTCTAAAATATCTTTCTCTATTTGTGTGTGGGGGTTGTTTTTGGAAGTCTTTTTTTTAAAAAAAAATTATTTTTTTGGTATGTATATGCTGATGAACTGTTGAGTTGTGATAATATCTACAAATAAGATAGTATTAAAGTTGATTAAAAAGTGCAGGAGAGAGAAAGAGGGAAGGGGGGTGTCATGTGGGTCCCTGTCCTTTTCATGAAAAGGAAAAGTTAGGCCCTCCCCCCACCCCTCCCCACCCAATTTGGTGGAAAACTGTGTGAGGTGGCACATTGTCTTTCCTTGATATTTTTAGTCTTATAAAAAAGCAAAAGAAAAGCATTTTGGCAGATGTCATGAATAATTTAGATATTTTAGAGGGAGTGATCGGATTTGGAGTAACTGGTGAAGTTATTATTATGTGATGAAAAGGCCACAAGTTCAAGCCTTGGGAACAGTCTCTTACAGAAATGCAAGATAAGGTTGCCTACAGGCTACACATAGGCTCATGTGGTTTGGTCCAGCCCTTTTCGGATCTTGTGTATAGCGAGAGTTTTAGTGCATCGGATAGTCCTTAGAGGAAGTCATCGGGAATAACCTCTTTTAGATTACTTACTAACGGAGTAAAAGAAGATATTTTTTTTGAAAATTTTATTTGTAAAAAATGAAGATCCCTTATGTTTTAATTAACAAAATAATAGCTAAAACAAATCTAACACGAAATAATAAATATTTTTACGGAACATAAGTTCATATTTCTCGAGTATAATTTTCCACAAGTTATGTTATAAAAGGCATAACAAGTTAGCGTGTCTACATAACTTCAATCCTACAAAATTTATGGAGAACGAAACAAATATTCAATTTCATAGCCCACAAATTACACTAAAAAAGTCATACCTTAATTTCTATCAAACTTATGATAAAAAAATCTCTAATTATGTGCACTAAATAATTAAGTATAAAGAATAAAGTTTATTTGTTATATATGTGTGACTAATTTTACATGATACATGTTATTTTTCATTAGCACAAATATAAGATAATTCTATACATCAAAATTTAGATAATTACGAAGAAATCATCTATTCATTACTAAGTCACACATTTCATATATTTATTTTACTTTAAATATGTTAGAGTACTTGTTAATTATCATTTGTATAAGAATATTCAAAAGAATTTAAATTATTCTATATGCTTAGATTATGTAATCACTTTCTAATTGTTTTAGCCGCTTAACCAATCAAATGAATCCACGTGACCTCCATCATGTCAAAGTATTTTTTTTCTTTTTACCAAACTATCCCTTTCAAATACCCCTCGTGATTTAATTTGATTTTTTTTTGTTTTAACAATTTAAGAAATTAAATAGTATTTTTTATTATTATTTTGTGATCTTAAAATAAATATATCTAAAATGTATCAAAATATTTTTAATTTTTTTATCTTAAATATATCGTGAAGAGAGTTAAAATTAAAACGTTGTCGAAAATAAAGAAATTCTTTTTTAAAACGAATTAAAAGGAAAAATGAAACGAACAAATTGAAACAGAGAAAGTAGAAGATTTAGAATTTGTTTAAATTTAGAGAAAATTAGTTCTTTTTATTAAAGCAAGAGATAAAATAAAAATAAAAATAAAAAGAGAAAAAGGTTAGTTTAATAATGCCTTATTTCTTTCTAAAAATAAGAAAGATATTGCTCATAATTAAACCGTTAATCTGTCTATAATGTAAGTATAGAACACGGGAATCCAAAAAGAAAAAAAGTTAAACCATATAAGAAAGAGAGTAACAATTGAGGAAGGAAAAAGGGTAAAGAATAGAATTTACAAAAATTCAAATATTATTAATACTACTATAAAAATAGTGATAGTACAAATTGTAATTAATTTATAGAAATGTTTTTTTTTTTGGATAAGGTATTTAAAGTAGTCCAATTTAACATGACAGTACATATAGGGAACAATGATAAGACTAATTGATGAAAATTGAACCCAACCAAAAAGGTCCCCTTCTCTATTAAGCAATATGTCACCATTTCCTTGTCACGTTTGGACTTGAAACAAAATTAAAAATCAAATCAAATCAAATCAAATCTCATATTTTTAAAATTAAAACACATATATGTCAAAATGTCTTTTAATCTAGAAATTGTTAATAACTAGGACAAATGTAAAATGCCTCGTTAACAACAAAATAAATACTCTCTTCGTTCACTTTTACTTGTCACATTTTAACTTGATACATCAATTAAGAAAATAATTATTGATATACGTATTTTTACCAAACTATCCCTATTAAATGATGTTAAGTACTCCCTTCGTCCAACAATAGTTGTCCACTATACTATTTTGAAATGTCCAAGTCCAACAATACTTCTCCACTTTATGAAATCAATAGGTAATTTTACACTTAGTTCCTAATTTACCCTTGTCATTAATAATTGTTATTTCTCTATTACATTTTTCAAGACATTGTATTTATTATATTCAAATGGTGATATAGTAAAATTAGTCATTTATTTATAATTTCTTAAGAAGTGTGCAAAGTTAATAGTGGACAAGTATTGTTGGACAGAGGGATGAGTATTAAGTCTTGGAAAATGATTTGAAGAAAGAGTATTTAATGTCGAGGGTAAACATGAAAAAATATAATTATCTTTTCTTGATATATGAAAAGTGACAAGTAAAAATGAAATTCTATTTTAGAAAAAAGTGAATGGAGGAAGTATATGAAAACAAATATATAAGGCATAATACATATATAAATGTGTCATTTAACTTGATTTCATTTCACATTTATGTCATCCAACTTTGGTTGTGCACAAGTAGACACTTAAACTTGTATAAAATTGAACAAGTAGACACATGAGTCCTATGTGACATAATACACGTAGGACAAAAACTTCTATGTATGATGCGTGTGTCTATTTGTTCAACTTTATAAAAAATTAAGTGTCTACTTATGCAGATATAAAGTTGAAGGGCATAAATATGAATTGAGACCATGTTACAGAGCATATTATGCATTATGCCAATGTAAAATGAAACACCGAGATTGAATTATTCATAGTATAAATTTAAATATTTTTCTTGACAATATTAAATTTTATACTATGACAGTAAAAATATATGTATTTTACAACCAATTCAATAAAGAATTATTTACAAGGAAACAAAATTATTTGTCGTATAAGTAGGAATCAGTACTAATGGTGTAACTACTATCCCATTAAGAATTGTCATTTTATATCGTTTAATATTTTCTTAGTTATATTTCTCTGAAATACTGACTTAAAATTTTATTATTACAACTCTATTTATAAGGTAGTCTTCTTCTCAATTTTTTAGGATTGCAAATCCAATGCTTTAATTGAGTACCTAAAAAAATTTATAGTTTTGTCCGACACTTGAATAAAAAAATGTCAAAGCACAATATAACAATAAAAAAAAAATTATAACTAAAAGGCGGCGTGTATGTAATTTTACTCTTAACTTGTGAAAGCAGAGTGATCGTTTTTAATAAATCTTTGACTCAAGTGAATAATAAATATGTAAAACAATAGTAATAGACAAGACATGTTGACCAACGAAGGTTGTGGTGGAGTGGTAAGTACTTATTTATTTTTAACCAGAGATTCCAGGTTCCACTCCCCCTAAGTAAAGAGTCACCTTTGTTATGGAGCGTTTCGATGCGAATCCAAATTTAATCGAGTTTCAATTGGGATATCAGAATTAAAAAAATCAAAAATAGAAAAGAAAAGAAGGCATGCTAAAACAATGAAAGTGAGTATTATGACAAGAATAATCAATGGATAATCCTAAAATTAAAGTGGATGATCTTAGTGTTAACAAATATACTTAATTAACAATCCAAAGTTCTAATCTATAATATTTTATTGTTTGGTATAAGTATTTTTAGTATTTAATGAGGTGGTCCACTTGAGGAAACAATGATTTAGACTTGTGAGTGAGATTGATCACAACAAAAGGTCCTCATATCTAATTACCATTTAGTCCTTCTGTCATCACAAAATATCATGGGACTTCCATTTTGAGTCACAAGGGCAACAATTAAAATAATACAACTAGTTATTTTTTTTATTCTCCCTTTTCAAATGATAAAAAAAGATAAGCTTTTTGGTGAGAGATTTAAACTAAATTAAATGAAAATAAGGTTTATTGTGAATTAAGTTAAGCAACTCCTAAAATGATGTATTAATAAAGTTATAAGTGTTTGGAACACAGTGATCTGATTAATTTAGATATTGGATATATATAATAATTTAAGAAAAATGTTTATTCGTATCAAGATTTTTTCCTTTTGTCAAGATTAGAACCCACAATTCCATCATATTTTTTGATGGTGATGTGTAAGTATAATTGCAAGTAGTTGATATTGGCAAAAGATATTCGAAAAACTGCATATTATCTTACAAATTAATGTGTACTAATATATTCATGTTTTCAATTAATTAATTATTACAAATTCATAAGATTGTTTAACACCTTGTTTGGATGGTTGTTATATGTTGTATTGTATTGTTAGTTTGAATAATTATTTAATAGTGTTGTTTTATCCTTTACCCTATCTTTTCATAGTGACTCTAACGTGTACTATTTTTTCTTTGTGTTTATCATTCAAATTGTTGATGTGTGACGTGAAAGAATGATGTAGAACGATACAATTTATTCAAGTATTGTATTTATTAAAATAATATTATACAATCATAATACAATACATTACGATATATTATGAAACAATATGTAACAACTATTCAAACAGATTGTAACAGGCTATTGGATTGATTCATATATTTGATTGGCCCAACTACCTTTTCAGCATTCTAGCCCAATAGAATGTTCAGAATTGGGCTTGTTAACCAGTTTTTAATAGGGAAAATTATATGAAATAGTCCATTCGGTATACATATGGTTGTATATATGTAGTAATTTATGTTTATATACAATTATTGTGTTTTAGTTTGTATACCAAAATATACAAATACAGATTTTTATGTATATGTATACCGAAATATACAGATTAATAGTCATAGCAAGCATAAAGTTTGCTATGGAACGCAATTATACAAACTATAGTTATAACGTACAAATATGATTAATTTTATGTTTGCTAAACCTAAAATTTACTCTTTTTAATATTAAAATCAAACAACTTTTTATGACGCGATTAAATTAACGGGATGGTATATCTATCACCTCACATCACTAATAGATTTTCAAATAACTTTGTCCATCGAATACCAGTCACCTCCCACCAACAACAGCCAAAGTTAGGACAAATGGAAAGAAATCATCTAGTCTAGGTTTTTTTGTCACTAACTGAATTTTGAACATAAGACCTTACAGTTTTCAACCACTTCATTGACATGACACACATTTGAGTGCATAAAGTAACTTTTTAATTATAAAAAAATTTAACAAGTTTTAGGACAATAAATTTAAGAAAAACACAATTAAAAAATCACTATTTTTCAACTGAAAAATGTTTTAGCAATTATTCCCTTTATATATTTAGACTGAATCAATGAAAAAGGAAAAAAAAAAGTTATCATATAGAAAAATTTAAAAGCTTCACACTATTCCAATCAGAATCTATTTCCGCCATGCATTTTCTCAATAAGCTAGTTCGATGAGAAATAGTGGAAAAATCAGGTTCTATACCACAAATTTCTCATTAAATCAGAATTCACAATTGAAAAAACTTTTATCGTTAATAATGAAAGGGTTTAAAATAGTCGTGAACTATTCAAAATATATCAACTTAAACTCTCGTTTACATTTTTGGTTCAAAAATGAAAAATTAAAAAAAGTTTCACACTATTTCACTAAGAATCTGTTTCCGCCATGCATTTTCTCAACAAGCTAGTTCAATGAGAAATAAGTGGAAAAATCATGTTCTACCATAAATTTCTCACTGATTCAGAATTCACAATATGGAAAAAACTTTTATCCTTAATAACGAAGGGGTTAAAAATAGTCGTGAACTATTCAAAACATATCAACTTTAACTCTCATTTATGTTTTTGGTTCAAAAATGTCCTCGTCGTTATATTTTAGCTCAAAAATACACATTAATTATCCAAATATACCAAAAATACCCTTGGGGTTAAACATGAGATCCCTTCACTGTATTTCTGCCATAGCCAAAATCCAAGAAAAAAAAGAGAGAAATTCCCAATTTGTGAAGAAAGGAAGAAGAATAATTATGCATAAAACAGCACAATCATGGTTTACTGGAGGACCAAGTAACGATCTGGAGAAGACCCCATCGTCTCTGTTAGCTGATTGGAATGCTTATGCTGCTACACAAGATGAAGGTTCATCATCTGATCTTGGGTTTGATCTTGAAGCTGCTGTTAGAACGGCTAATGATAAAGTTTCCGGCACATTTAATGTGTAAGTGTGTAGTTTTGTTAGTATTTGACAATGGAAATGAAATTGAAAATATTTGGATTAAACCCAGTTCGGTTTTTGGTTTTTTTTTTGAGGGGTTTTGATGTTTGCTTGAAGAATTCGACGTTAATATAAATGAAAATGGAAATTCAAGTATTTGGATGAAAACCCAGTTCAATTTTTGAATTTTTTGAGGTGTTGTGATGTTTGCTTGAAGAATTCGCCATTAGTGTATCTGAAAATGGAAATGTAATTCAAATATTGGATGAAAACCCAGTTCTAAGTTTCAATTTTTTTGATGTGTTATGATGTTTGTTTGAAGAATTCGCCATTAATATATTTGAAAAGATGGGAATTTAAATATTTGGATTGGAACCCAGTTCAAAATTCAAACTTTTTGAGGCATAATGATATCTGCTTGAAGAATTCGGTCGTGGTGAGATATCCCATTCAATTTATTTCGTCTCAGTTTTTACTCCCTTGTCTGATAAGAATGGCGGGTTTTGAGTATCAGACCGAATGAACGTAAAGTTTTGATGTACATTGGAGTGTAGATCTTTTGAACAGGAGGGGGGCAGCTTAATTTTCAATTTTAAACTTGTAATACTTAATACAAAGCAAATGAAAGTGATCTAATAACTTCCAGTGAGTTTAGCTTTTTCCATTGTGCAACCCCATTTTGATGTGGGGTGTATGGACACGACATTTGAGACTCAATACCTTGTCGAGGTGTGTGTGTGTGCGCGTGTTAGAACAAGGATGATAACAAAGTCCAATTTTAATTCATGCAGAGGCATTTAACTATAGATGCTATTCATCTCGTAAGGAGACTGGTAAAGCAGTATAGGGAGAGGAAGAGAGACTTACAGATGGTGTTCATCAACCTAGAAAAAGTATACAACAAAGTCCTTAGAGGTCCCGTGGAGATGGTTGGTGGCTAAAAATGTACTTGTATCTTACACTAGTGAATTAAAGACATTTATGATGGAGTCAAGACCCGAGTGAGGAGAGTGAGAGGAGACTCGGAGAACTTCCCAGTCGGGATGAAGTTGCACCGGGGATCAATTTTTAGCCCATTTCTATTTGCCTCTTGGTGATGGATGAACTGATATGTCATATCCAAGGGAAGGTGCCATGGTGTGTGCAATTTGCATATAACATAATATTGATTGGCGAGAGTCGAGACACACGATGGAGTTAACAATCAGGGGTGAATTTATAAGCACAAATTGGGGCGCGTGAACCCGTGGTTTCTTCGTAAAACTAGGTATTCTATTCTTGTAATAAATCTTGATTGGAGTGTGTTCACCCTTGATAGGTTTACTGACACCTTTCTGTAAAGGAGGATGCAATTAAATTCTCTTAATAAATTTATAGACTAGTTGGTCAGAGTATGTGAAGTCACCGTTGATGAATTCAATTCGCTAAGTGCGAAAAGATGGCCTCTTCAATAAGATATTAACAGAAAAATCTTAAATTACTTAAGGATTCAAGACACATGGTCGTAAGGTGTCAAATGATTTTGATTTTCGTGGAGCATAGTAACGTTCGTGGGGTATTATCTACTTCATTCAATGAACTTGCTTGGTTCAAGATTCGTTCACAAAGTAAATTTGAAAAGTCTTCATTAATTAATGGAGCAAGTCTCTCCCACTTCGCTTTCACAGATTTATTGAAAAAAATAAATAGGAGTAAGATTGTGATACATTCACTAAAGAAATCCCTTTGTAGCCAACAATTTACCAAATAGTTATGAATTATCTCAGGCTAGGATAAAGGAGGAGGGTATTTTAGTTGATGATCAGGGTGAAATACTCAAATAATGATTAATCAGATATTGAAGGGTATAGCTGTCTTCAACTAGTTTGGGATTTAGCTGCAGCGACATATTTGATTGATTCACGTGTAATGATGTTTGCTGGCTGTATTCACTCGTAATATTTCCCACTCAGTTGTGTGAACTCTGAGATTGTTAATTGGCTGGGATATTTCATAATTGACTTCCATGGACCTAGTGGTTTGATAATTTGGGTAAAGATTAGTGGTATATTCATGCACCAGGTAGTACCCTTGTAGTAATTTAGGCCAGGCGTAAGATGTTGCAATTAAAGAAGTAATGAATTTTGTTTGTCTTGAGTGTTCCAATTTAATTAAAGTAGGTGGATCCTCCAGGAGTTTGGGTTTTATTGCTCACTTGCTAATGATATTTGTTAACTTTTTCTTTTTCTGCACAGGGTTACTAAAGGAGTAAGAGATTTACCAGGAAGCTTCCAATTCGCAACCAGCAATGTTCCTTCTGGGAAGTCCCTTATGTACTTTGGCTTATTTCTTGCAGCTGGTGTTTTCTTCATCTTCATTGCATTCACTATGTTCCTCCCTGTCATGGTGCTGATGCCTCAGAAATTTGCTATCTGCTTCACAATTGGTTGTGCATTCATTATTGGCTCGTTCTTTGCCCTCAAAGGTCCAAAGAATCAGCTTACACACATGACATCAAAAGAGGTACTTTATCATCCTCAGTCTTGGTTTGCCTTCTTTTATGTCTAACTTGTTGGTTTGTCAAAATAGATAAAAGCACCTTTCCCGTCCATTGTAATAGCTCAGTTTTCTGCAATCTCATTATTCTTCTTTCGTGTCCAGAGACTTCCTTTTACAGCGCTTTTTATCGGCAGCATGGTAGGGACTATTTATGTCTCTATGGTGCTTCACAGTTACATTCTTTCTGTGCTCTTCTCAGTGATACAGGTATTGGATTTCTGGCCCCTTTCTCTTTGGTTTTAATGCTAGTGCTACTTTTAATTAGCTAGTAATATGGCCATGATAAGTTCTTTTGTTAGCCTCTATAGATGGGAGATGCCACAAACACTTTTAAGCTTGCTAGTTAATATTTCCAGGGCACATTGCCTGGAAAAATCAAAAAGGTTCTAGGACAAATAATATGCTACTATGAGCTTTCCAACTTATCAAGTCTTCACTTATTAAAAGTTCTATTCCGGACCATGGTTTTGTTTTGTCTTTAGTAGCCATTTTGCCATTTTTTTCTTTGGAAAGTACATTCATGTCTAAAGCTACATTTTCTAGCCACTTCCTGGGGGTACCGACTCATTCAACTAGAAGTTTATCTAGTTTTTCCTTGATTCATGAGCTGTACTATTTGGTCTTTTGTTTTGGTACCAAACAGTTCAAGCTTGGGGGTTGTCATGTCTGCAGGTGGCGTTATTTACTTTGACCACCCTGACTATCTGAAGTTTGCTATTCCTACTTCTTATGTACTAGTTCATATTGCATAGATTATTTTAGCTTTCTTTGCCTTATTTGGTAATTAAAGAAAGTTTTTTTGTCGACATGCACCGATGCGCGGTAAAAACTAAAAGCAAAGTCTTAGCTTGCATTTTCTGAATGCATGGAGTGATTATATTATTTCAAGGTGACCCAAGGGATGGGTTACGAGTATCTGAGTACAAGACTTCACAATATAGTGGAAACTTGTGTCTTGCCTGAATATAAGCATGGATTTTTTGGACCTGTCAAAATTACATCCTGGTACTGCAAGGAAGATTTTTATACTGGAGCTTCTCCTTTTACAGAATAACTTTCAGAAGTTTCAGATCAATTTAGTCTAAAAAGTTTTATGTGTTGAAATACTCAACATTCTGAGTGTTCTAATAAAAGAAATTTGATTGCAATTTCGCTCTGTGATTAGTTGGATATCTATCCTAGATCCCACCTGTGGGACTACACTAGGTATGTTGTTGATTGGTTGGATATCTAGTAGATCCTTCATGTAAATAACATCATAGACACCAAGAAACGTGGAATATTTTCCTTTTAGGATGTGAGCTAACTTTCCCAAGTCTGCTTTTCGTAAATGTTCCCTACCAAATGGGTTTTAGCTATGATAGCTTAGTAAGTGGATAGATGAGTGGTAGGAGTTGCTATAAAACTGAATGATTTAGAAGGTGACGAAATAACTGGAGTTCTGAGTCAAAGTAGGTACGACTGTGGTGAAAATCTGTATCATTTTTATATGAACTATGCTGGCTCCATCCCCTTGTTTTATCTACTTTTCAAGTGTGAATATCAATCTATAGAAGGTACAAAAGCACATCTTTTAGAACCATCTGAGAGGACGGAAGATGTTATTCCTCTTGACCCGAGTTGATTCCCGTTCCTCTCTATAGAATTGTTAGAGTGGTGACTTGACAACTATCCGTACCCTCCTATCCCTCTAAATCTTAGGAAAAGGTGAAAAGAAGGAGCAGAACTTGCCAAGGGTACACTTGGTGATTTCTTCCTATTTGTCCAAAGCTTTGGTGGATAGAGTTACTTGGTGCATGTGCTAGTGAGAGGTAGTAGGTACCCCGTGAAATTAGTCGAGGTGCACGTTAGCTGGTTGGACACGACAATAATAATAAAGAGAGAGAACTGAACTTCTGGAAATTAAGAACTACTAAAAAGTGGCCACACCTGAACACTGCCAACTCACTCAAAAATGGTAATTGTATGGTCTGAGAGCTGTTGCTTACATGCGTTTAGCTTCGACATTTTATCAAAAACCTTCCAGATAACCATCTTCAACAGTAAAAGAGACTGAAGTTAACCCCAACACTTCACAGGATCACTGGTGTAAGAACATATGGTACATATGTTAAAGAAATAGTATGCTGTTTCTACTAGTTTTAAACAAAAGAATCGGTTTATTTTATCAACATTGTCGCGTTCTCTCAGTGCAATGAATGTTACACCATCTTTCAATGAATCTATCAATTGTACTACATGCATAACTTATGTGCTCGACAATTCTGTTTTTGCCAGGTCCTTGCTCTATCTTATTATGTTATCTCCTACTTCCCTGGAGGTTCAGCGGGGATGAGATTTCTTTCTTCAACCCTTACATCCTCTATTTTCAGATGTTTTGGAAGGTGACAACATCGCAGCAACGTCCTCCCTACTTTTCGAGAATAGCGTAAATCTGACAACAGTATGTACTCTTGACGAATTGATTGAATGATAAATGATGAGAAGGGAATCAAGATTCCATTTTTTGGTACATGTTCTTGCCTTAGTTTTCGCATTTGAACTCGATTGGTTTGTAGTTGGATTAGTTGTTAATATTGTTGAGTTGTTATGATGTTTGTAAGACCAAAGTTTAGATGTATTGCGTTTTGGAGGGAAGAAATAGATATTGATTTCGCATTTTGCATCCATACAGTGGGTGAAAATCACGGGAGTTCAAACCCACCACAGAATTCGAATCTACGAGTTATCTGATACCTATGCCTGGTGGAAGTGACTAGTTGGCCAAACAGAGCGAGTCATGAATCAATAGATCATTTTCATTTGGTACAATACATACACGTGTCTTTTAACTTGGTTTCTGATATCTATGCCTTCCAATTTTGAGCAGGTACAAGTAGACACTTAAACTGTCATAAAGTTGAACAAGACACACACTATTTGTCATGTAGGATCCACGTGTCTACTTGTACATACCCAAAGTTGGAAGCATAGATGTCAATTGAGGCCAAGTTAAAGGACATGTTATGTATGGCGGTATTTCATTGAACCTATTGACTCTAAACCCTAAATCCACCTCCGACATTGAGAATAATTTGCGTAATAGTCGCACCAATTTTCCATCTCGAATGTTTTGCCCATTCTCCTCCACTCCATCTATATTTTGTCTCTTCATTGTTGCACATTGACAAAAGCGGATCTAACTTATAACTTTTGGTTCACGTGGATTCAGTTTAATAACTTTTATCCAAACCTTATCGCATGTATTAACACATGTTAAAATCTATAAAACTTCAAATTCTAAATTCGTCGGCGATAGACATTGATGTTAATATCTCAATCTTTTAAGCTTCCACCATTCTTGTTTACCAAGAAACCAACAAGGATTGCTTCTAGATTGGCTTGAAAATATCATATACCTAATTTAGTGCAAAGATAGTATGAAATACATGTTTTTCATGCCATGATAAACATGAAAACATGATACACCTAATTGATTGGTTTCAAATAGTTGGAAAAAACAATGTAAGGAATTAAAAGGACCATGTTAACATCTAGAAAAACTTTTGAAATATGATGTTTGCCTAATTTCCTGTCAAATATATTATAGAAAAATTTATAATATGTTTTCTCCACAAGTGGGTTATGTTTATGTCATTTTAAGTAATAGAACATGAAGGAAGTTAAAAAAAAAAGACTATTGGATTTAAAAATAAAAAAAAGGAACCTAAAAAGGGTGGGGGAGGGGGGACTTGCACTTTTACCCTGTTTGGTGCTGGTCTTTAATTTATGTTTCTCGTAACAAATATTTTTTTTTGGCAGGGTATAAGTGCAATTTTAGACTAACAAACCGTATATACTTATATATATCAGATTATTTTTAAAACCAAATCAATAAATTAAAATTAAGAACAAATTACTTAAGTACACAACATTACTTTACATATTCTCAATATTTCCCTACTCTTTTACTAAAATACAAAAATCCCTTATTTTCCCCCAATTCAACTTAACCGGATACTTTATTAGTTTAAGTATCCGCCCGTTATTAATTAAAGTATCCGCGTTGCTATATTATATATATGCATTCGCTCGTTAATTTAAGTATCCGCCCATTATTAATTAAAGTATCCCTGCCAACAACTTAATAATTTAAGTATCCACCCTTTATTAATTAAAGTATCCGCGCTGCTATATTATGTATCCGAAAGACACTAAAAAAGGGATTTTTGGTAATTAGTGAAAGAGTAGGGATAGGAAGTAATTTCTTTCTTATACTATGTGATTTGCCTAATTTTTACAATTAATACTTAACGTGATTATACATATTATTAATCATGGTTTAGTGATCTATATATTAGTTTGAGGTAAATATATTGCCATATGAAAGATCAGATCATTAATTAGGAAAATATCTAGGAAGTCAATATGTTCCTATTTGTTAGGCAATTATACCTTTATTTAGTTGCACATGGAATTCAGAGGTTTATATTTGGCTTGGCCTAATAATTTGGCAAGCCATGGAGTACGGAACGTACTCACTAAGTATCATCGATCGATCGTTTCTAACAAAATAATAACGAGTTAATATAAGTATAATTTTTTTAAAAAAAAAACCTTGCACATATTATATTCAATAATAATAGACACAAAACATAACAACGATATAAATATACGTAACATGATAATAAGTACAACATCTAATAATATGCAATAATCCAACATTTAACAAAAAGCACAATCAAGACTATATATATATAGCGATATGCATGATAAAAATTCAAACTTTATCGTTATTGGTTGGATTTATCGTTATTGGTTGGATTATAGGTTAATCAGTATTATATTATTGAGATATACATGATTAAACTATAAATGATCCCCCCACCCCCCTCCCCCCACTTTTATTTTTAAAGTCGGTTTCCCAACCCCTCATGGATGTACTTATTTATAATTCAAACTCATTGATAGAGGCTTCGTAACTCCATTGTTTTGATAATTCTAACAAACAATGAGAACTGTTGTAAAACTACCAACACTGTCATGGATCTCTCAGTCAATGGGAGGACACTAGGTTGTTTTGCTAAGAGAATAATATATCTTTGTTAATCCTTGTATGATTGTTGAAATCTGTATTCACTTGTTACTTGAAGATAGTGAAAAGCAATTGAAAAATTCTATTGGACAGGTCGTGATTTTTCCTCCCTTGAGCAAGGAGGTTCGCACGTAAAAATCCTTCTTGTTCTTAATCTATATATACTTTAGTTTTTATTGCATTAAAGTGTAACAAGAACCTGGTCCTATGACATGTAGTGGACACGTATAACTTATCATGCTTAATCAAAATTTTGAGTTTATGAAATCTATATAAAAGTAACTTGTTGAATTTTATTTAAATTATTTATATAAAAGATAGAGTTTGAATTAAAGCAATTGAGAAAAAAAAATCATTCAAACATAGAGGAAGAGTGACAATAAATGGCTATGAAATTTCATAACATAGTACTTAATTTCATTGATTTTATTACAATAATAATGAACTATTATGAGTTATTTTGCCACAAAACATCAAATCCTATTTCTTCCATAGGAATTGAAGAAGAACAAAAATGAGAAAAATCAAACTCTAATTCTCCCACATCGAAAATCTCGTTTACTCCCTCGTGGGAGACAATTGTATCTGACATTTCCATCATTTCTAGCCACTCGAAATCTTCGATTACAAGCTCCTCCTTCTCCTCCCTCTCCTTCTCGATTTTCGAGAAATTCGAGGCCATATCAACCACCATTGGTTGTATTACACAATCTTGGACAATATTAATATTTTCATAATTTGGTTGTAATTCTTCTTCAAATAATAATTTTCTTAGTGTGTCTTCATCAAATTGTGTCGCTTCCAAATCTTCAAATTCATCAATATTATTGGTAGGACTCAATATAGGAATTTGTGTATCCATCTTATCTTATAAGAATATAATAATAAAAAGGGAAGAAAGAGAGAAAATGCTAATATTTTTGAAAAAATAACTTTATGACTAAAAAGCTTAAGAAGAGAAGGCTTTAAATAGGCTCAATAAAATTTAAAATAATTTTATTGAAAATGTCATATACCTAATATTTGCTGAAAAATAATTAGTACCTTGTCATGAGAAACTTCTGCTTGGTTTTGGAAATAATGAGAAACTTCTGCTTATTTTATTTTTTGTGGAAAATTAAATGGTCATAATAATAGGCATGTACGGATTTAATTGAACCTAATAGCTTCAGTTAGTATTTTATAATTATATTATGAATTTTATTAAATATGTACACAAATTAAATTCGAAAGCAACTTTTTCTGAATAACATTTCACTTTATTTGAAAATTAGTGTTTGATCATGAAAATTTTAAATTCAACTTGAAGGTAGATTCCGAATTTTAAAAATGACTTATAATTTGTTTTCCTTGTCTATCTTTATAAATTCAAAGAAAATGCTCTCTTCTCAAAAGTATAACTAAACGCAACTATAACTTCTACTACAATTTCAAATAAAATAAAAAAATATTTGATTTTTATGATTAAATGCCTACTTTAAATTCGTAAAGTTCAAATTCTATTTTCCCCTCCACAAAATAATATATATATTTTTGGAATCCCAAAATAATCTGCAGCCGCTACAATCTATGCCTTTCGAATGAACACTTTGCGATGAGCACTATGTGCGTACTATGTAAATCCCCCAACTGTGTAATTACCTATACAAAGGATATATCCCACTAGCCAAACTCTATTACAATAAGCTCAATTCAGAAGATATTAAGGAGGGATCGATTCAGAATCATCTATGCAGATAATCGTCCTCTAAACTAACTGAGCCATTCCGTAGGACGGGACAATAATATTATAATATATATACCCTTTATTTCCTTTGTCAGCAAAAGTGATGTTGCTTTTTTGGAAAAGTGGGGTATGCTTATCCCCTTTTTTGGATAAATTGTGAAAGGGAAATGTTTGGTATATAATAATTTCAGTTGCGTTTGAGGATAGGATATTATTGAGTGCAATATTACAACTTGGTTAACACCATTTACAGCTCATCATTTTTATTTTTATTTTTTAATTTAATTTCATACGACATGACAATGTAAGGAATTTTTAAACTATTAAATCACGTAAAAAAAGTATTGTTTATTTTAAACTTATACATATTAGAATAGAAAATTAACGTGAAGGCCCTAAGTAGGAGATAAAAAGGATGGTGCATGCCATAACAGGTAAATTAAATTACTTCTACGTCATTCATAATATGAGAAAGTATCGATATAATTTTATGTAGTTATTCCGTTTGATATTATAAATATTAAATTGATGCGATAGATAAATATGAAGCGATCATCCGTAAAATTATTCGAGATGCATGATTGGTTCATTTCAAATTGGAGATTCCATATGGCCAAACCAAGCTATGCCATATTTAAATATTAGTTAGCACACATGGTTTGCCTCCAATAATTTCTAAACATATTAATTACTTGTAGTATTATTTAGTTTCTTCTCGTAACTAAAAGTTAGGTTTTGGAGAATAAAATGACTCATTAAAATTTGTGTTAGCTTTTCAAGTACATGATGGGTACATTTGTTGTGACTTGTGAACATGATAATAGTTTTTTCTTTTTTACTAATTTACTTCATAGATATGATTAGAAATAAGTTTAGAATAAAAAAATAATTTTTAAATCGTGTGACGATCATCTCATTTAAAAAGTATATATAAGTTGCCTGGTGATAAATCATTAATTTAGGAGCATAACATAAAAAATAATTTTTAACGACAATAATTTAATTATCATTTAATATGTTTTTGAGGCAATTGACACTTTTTATAAATGTTCCTAAAGTTTATATCGATATTGAATTTAATGAAAATTAATTAATACCAATAAAGACATTAATACTCTTGTTAATGTGCGTATTGCCGCTAAAAGTTATTTTTTTATATAGTAGAGCCCTTGAAAGCATTAAGCTACGAAATTGACATATACTTGTCCTAGTGAAGCATCATTAGAAAAGTCATTGGCCACATTAAAATTATCTTCTAGGACATAATCGAATTTAAACAAAGGGATAAAACAAAAAAGAAAAAGAAAAGAGAACATGATATTATTTCAACAAAGTTCGATGATTGAGCCTTTTTCTTTTATTTAATTATGTATTCGATACGCTTCTTCATATACTGAATGATTATTGTTTTTCTTAAGCCAAATATGTGAAAATCTTTTTAAAATCAATTGGTGGTGGTGCATGAGTGGTGACACTTAGAAGTCAAAATAATTATTTCTGGACATAAAATATCGAAAATCAAATCATCAAAACAAATTGAATTTTTTAATAATTTGATATTAAGTAATTGAATATTTGGGATGGTATTCGAAAGTAAAATTTTGAAATTATGGTATTCGGGTTTAGGTTTAGGTTTGGTATTTGGTATTTTCCGAATACCGCACTATTTACTTAATGAAGATCATGTATCAACATGTCCATTACTCATTAATACAAGTCCAAAGAAGAAAGTTAAAGAATAAACACAAATAACCCATATACATGTCTTTTAGTTGTATCAATTTGTTTTTCTTAGTGTCTTCTTACTTATTAATCTTCTATTATACTGTGCCTCCACATAAAAAATAGAAATAATTGGAAAATAGTATTAACTTTGTAATACAATCGGCTATAACTTCAATATGGTATTACCGAATACCATACCAAACTGAAATTTAATTTACTGATTATCAAAATTGAAATTTAAAATTTGATATCTACTTTTAACTATCAATTACCGAATTACCGAATGCGAAATTTAATAATTCCAAACTGAATACCTCAGTCCTAACTATATTGTATGATTATCTTATTTAGAAGTTTAAATTATTAGGAGAAATATTTATTAATTTGATTATATTGTCGATAATTAAATGAAGAGTAAATATAAAACAAAGATAAGATAAAGATATAGAAAAAGGACAAAAAAAAGTGTTTGCAATTGATGAATTCATTTGGTTTCATTGTAACCCCACTTTTATCTCTTTCATATGAATGGTTTTCCTTTGCCCACGTATTATATTTAGCGTTGTTTGTGCTCAAAATTTGGTTTGTGAAAAATAACAAGATTTTACTTAATTACAAAATGTAAAAAGATATTTTAATTTCAAAATATAGTGAAATATATTATATTCGTCCACATAGTAAATTAGTAATGATAAAATAGATTATATTCACGTATATGTAATAACATTCGGAAAGTAGTATAAATTCTACTATTAAGATAGGTTAAAAAATTATTGATATTTTTTTATCTTTAATTCTAATCTTGAAATTTTTAATAAATAATGTACTTTTAGTCTATTTGAATATTTTTTATCATTACTTGTTCACTATCACTAACCAATAACCATCTTTGTTATTACAACTATTATCATCACTCTCAATCACCATTATATCAACAATGACTATAGTATCAAAGCTAATAGTTCTGTGAGACAAGTGAAGATGACAGAGTGATGGCATAAGAGTGGTTGTAAGGCCTTCGCCCGTCGTCTATTGGGTGGTGCATTACCTTTACCCATAAATTGAAGACGCTTACCCAACAAAGTAGCAACAAACTTTGTTGGCTATAAATATTCGGAGGATAATGTGGGTGACACATAATTAATCTTCAAATTAATCCATAAATGGTTGATATATATTGTTAAACTTTGTTTTTGGGTGAGATTGTTTGGTGTACAAACTAATTTTCACATCGAAAGTTGAAAATAAAAGGAACCTACGTATAAGTGGTGGGATTCTCTTAATAGTATGAGGCCTTTTGGAAAAATCGTACGGACATGACCCAAACAGGCAATATCACACTATGTAAAGTGTGTAAGAGTATCGTGCGGATCACCACCTCTGCCACCTTTGCCATAATTACAATTAGACATAATACATAAAAATGTCTCTTAATTTGACCTTACTTGATATCTATGCCCTTCGAGTTTGCGTGTGCATAAATATATACTTTAATTTGTAGAACGTTGAACAAGCAGACACACATCAGATTTGAATATCTTAATTTTAATGCAAACATAGAAAACTTAAGTCAATTTATTCGGTGCGAAATCAAATTAATTATACCAATATATCTCGAATATAGAATAATTAAATTTTTGACAAATTAAAAAGCAAATTGAAAATGAAATAGAAGTTGAAAGACAAATAATGAATTAATGAGTTGAGTGATTCTTTTCTCCATTATGTTGGATGTGGAAAAGATGAAAACTTGTACATCGATTGTGAGAGGCTTTTTATCAACTTATATTATTTTGAGACAAGAAGACATAACACGTACTACAATATATATGATGGTCTATTTTTCTTGACACTTACTTATACCTAATTTTTGTGACAATAATTAAAGCAACAAAAAGTATTAAGGAGATAAAAGAAGTTGTTTATGTTAAGATCATCAATATCGGTCTTAAGTCACCATTAAAGCAGTATTGGAATCAATTTTTTTAAGAGTCGAAATACGAAAAAGTAAATACACGAAGAAGCTAAATAAATTTTAACATTTATATATTAATGGATTCAAGAATTAAAGTTTATCGATTTTAATGATCCTTTACTTGCCAACGAATCCACAATTCATTGATATACTAACTAAGTTCACAATTTATTATTCGTACATATTTTGATTTTTTTTTAATACATGTATATGATATCATTAATTTGAACCTCACAATAATAATTTATAATTAATATATGCAGAAGCTTAATTGGTTGGGTTCAAATTTGTACAAAAAATGTAGCTACAAGGACTGACTAGCTAGTACTTCACATTTTATTGAACTATAGGAAAAGACAAAAACTGGGTTGGAAGGTATTTTATTAAAGATATTTTAATTCTCAAATCAATAAAATACATATAAATTAATAGATTAGCCTCAAGATTTTGGTCTAGTGATAAAAGTGTAACACCATGACTCATGACAAGTGGATTGTGCATACATTATGAATTCGAACATGTGACATGTCGATTCAATATTAAGATAAAAAAAATTTAGGAAGGAAATTCAAAATATAGATAAGTAAACATTTAAAAAAATAAAAAAAGTTATATATATATATATATATAAATAATTTATGCAATGTAATTCTGCTATGAAAGATTGTTAATTTGTACCTCTTAGACAAGAACAACCCTGCTAGTGATTGAGTTAGTATTTTTATCAAAAAGATTTTAAATATATAAAAGTAAATATGTAAAAAAGTCAAAGTACAAACTTAATATCTATTATATATACATAAAAAATAATTTTGATTCGTACTTCTGCCCATGAGCTTTGCTAGTGTAACACTTGGATATATTATTAAAGTGAGATAGGTAGGAATATGAATCATATGATGGGAACTTTACACAAATTAAAGTGGAAAAGTGTAGGGCTTTTTTTAGGTAAAAAGTAAAAGTAAATATATATCACATTCAACCCATTTTCAAAATTAAGACAAGTCCATGGATATTGGCTAGCTCCATTTTTCTCTTGAATTACCACTTTGTAGATTTTTGATATTTAATATTCGATATTCGAAATTTACTAGATAAGCTAAATTTGAATTAACATCAGATAAGCTTATTAAGGGGGCGGGGATAAAACACCTTTTATCATAAATTCTTCATTTTCATAATTAAAAAAATAAAATATGTAATTAAAGATCGAGGAATCTCGACCATTTTACTGCACCTTCTTGGTCGTCACTAGGGGTATGTCAAATTAGGGGATTAGGTTGAATTTGGATGAATCAAGATAAACTAAGTTAATAAATAGATGAGTCATTAATCCCCCCCTAAAAGTTACTTAAGTTGAGATGAGTTAGGTCAAGATGGACTAAATAGTGGATCACAATCCAACTATCAGACTCTTACCAAGTTTTAATTTCTTTATTTTGTCTCATTATAATTTATTCAATCATCTAATAATCTCTTCTCTTTATTGTGACTATATACAAATATTAAAATTTAAAAAAGTTGATAAATTTTCTCATGGATCAATTTAAGCTATATATTAGCCAACTTTTATATGATTTGAACTGAAAATATCAAAATATGTTGGAATAAAATAAATGAGTCATTTAACTCATCCAAACTTTGACGAATTAGACCGATCATATTTGTATGGGCTAATTTTATCATCTCCGCATATGTCTTCACATTTTCCCACTATAAAATGGATAACTATTCCATAGTCAAATCTTAACATTTAGTCTCAAGTCCAACCAAATATTTAGGCACAATTAATGTGAATAAATAATTGAGGAAACAAAAAGAGCATTCTGTTAGTTGTTGAGATCAAATTGAAAATAACAAATACCTAACTTACATATTGCTAGCACAAAAACAAATTTATCAAATGGCCTAAAAGAAGATTCATAGGCAAATTCATGTTAGATATGTGTAGCTAAATTTGTAGTGTTAGTGAAACATGTGATGTTTTTTTGTCCTTTTTTTAATATACATAATTTAGGTACTATAGTTGGATGGTATTATACAACTATTTAGGGGTGCAATATATAATGTTAGAAATTTTTAATAAGTAACAAAAAGTATAACACTTATCACTTATATTTTATAAAAGGGTCAATAACATTTGGTTATTATTAATACTAAATTCTGATTTTAGTTTCTATGATACTTGATTAAGCATATTTAATCTTTAATTAATTGAAATGTTCACTTTTGATTTCTTTACTCGTGAATATTCACAAAATTATCATAATTATTAACAGTTTTAACGCTTGACTACTTGAATATTATGTTAAACTTGTATTATTACTTCATATGTAACTGTATATTGTTATAAAAATAGTTCACAACATATAATAAAATTACCATATAGAAAGATAAAAATGTACATTTTAATTTGTTGAAGGTTAGACATGCATAATCAAATATAAAAGGATCAAAACTATAATTATTACTTATAATTATGTATTTCGCATACATATATACATGAGAAATACATAAATATACATCCTATTAACTAAGCTTCTATGTCAAAAAGAAAAAAAAGGGATATGACTACACACTATGCTTTCTATAACGACCTAATATCTTAAAATGCGGTGGTCGATTAGATATAAACATATTATCAAAGCAAGTAAAATATTAAGTGCTAAAATACGTTTCATTATTTCAACATTATCAATAAAAAGAATTTTAACGTGCTTGTCAGAAAATAAAAATCAAATTCATAAGTACGTGATCATACATGTTGTTCATCCAAGAAGCTCAAATTATTTCAAAATTTTGTAACTTTTTTTTAATACATACATGTTCATGAAAGAAGCTAATAATCCATCATTGATCACTTCCTTTTGGAAATTATGTAGATAATCTTAAAATAGGACTACACACCATGCTTCATATAACAACTTCATTTCTTAGATGAGAAGTTTTTTTGATTAGACAATTCAACATACTATCAGAACTAGCAGAATGCTATAACAACTAGAAACACGTCTCACTGCTATCCATTATCAATAAAAAGGATTTCAACGTGCTTGTCCAGATAAACAAAATCAGGTTTACACGTAAGGAAGCGTATGACGTAGACATAAGTAATTAAACTATATACTATTTCTAAATTTTGTAACTTGAACACATACATATTGTTCATTCAAGAAGCTCATAATCCATCATTGATCACTTCCTTTTGGAAATGATGTAAATCATCTTTTTGAAACTTTCAACTTGACATAAAATCCTTAAGGTTCCATCTTGATTGTAGCCAAGCTCATTAGCAGAAAACTCAAGCAAAGTTACAACATAAGGATGCTTAATCAGCTTCATGGGAATCAGGATTCTCTCCACTAATTCTTCATGATTTCCAACAACAATAGGGACATACCCTTTTCTAATTGTTTGATCATTTTCATGAATCTCATAATCACTTCTTAATCTCACATAATTAAAAGAACATGTGAGTTTCTTAACTCTCATTAGTCCTACTAATCTCATACTCACAACTCTTATGGCCATTGATAATTGGCTTGTAACTCAAGTTTTTATTGTTTTTTGTTTGGTTGTGTGGTTATATTCCAATATAACATAAGATCTATAATCTATTTATACCTTCTTTTTGCATATAAAGATGGGAATGTTAAGTTAATATTTTTCCTTGACTAACACATAATTTAATTAATCAATTAAGTGACTCTAGCATCGACTCCTATATTATATGTCTATATGACGACTTTGTTAATTATAGTTTAATTTATTTTATTTTTTCAATTGGTCTTTGAATCAACTACATCAACATATTCCGTGTAATCTCATAAGTGGGGTCTGAAAAGAATAGAGTATACGTAGATTTTATCTTTACCTCATAAAGATAGAGAGGTGGTTTCCGAAAGACCCTCAACTCAAGTAAAGCAAATCAAAATAAATATTCACGTAAAAGGAAAGACAAAAAATGAAGAAAGACTTGTTAAATAATAAGAAAATCAATATCTTCGAACCAACTATGTCCAACAAACCGTGATAGGTTATTAATTAACTTGTAAAATACAAAGCTTTTACTAATTGTTAAAAAAGAGGGCGGTTGTGATGAATCATCAATATTCGATAGATCAATCACTTAATTATTATGAGAGTTTTGAAGCATTTTTTAAATTTTACAATTTCTCTTGGAACCAATTATGTATATCCAACAAACCTTGATAGGTAATTAATAAACTTATAAAATACAAAGCATTGAATTGTTAAAAAAAAAAAAAAAAAAAGTTTTGGTGAATCATCAAAACTTGATATATACATTACTTAGTATATGAATTTCTTAAACAATTACAAATCATTGAAGAAAGAATTAAGATTGCCACTCATTATATTATGGAATTGCTTTGATTAAATTATTTTAATTGGACACATGGATCAGAACGAAAAATTATAAGCCATAGTATTTTTTTTGTTTGTTGTATTATAACCTATCTGGTATCAATACTCAATGGAACTATTAATTCAGATTTGAGTCGTGTAAGGCCTATTAAGAGGAAATAGCTCCTTAGTCCTTAATGGGGGTTTGTCCGATCTATTCTGAAGGTTGGAATTCGAAGTCACTGATTAAGGGCGGGAAGATTCTATCCAATACACCACATCCCTCCATGATGAAAGCTATAGTGTTTGACGACTACATGAAGTATAACAACAACAATAACTAATTCGGTGTATGTAATTACACAAGTAAGGATTGAACTCCTGGAATGGATAAGATATATGCGACTGTACTTTTATTTTGTAAAGTAAAGAAACTATTTTTGATTGACCCTCGATAAATGTACTATTCTTATATTTAATCTTTGGGAAAAATTATTGTACTCAAATATTTATCAAGTTTTATATTTATGGATAACTTCCATGAACTAGATATATAATGGGAAATTTTCAAAATGTCAATATTTTAACATTTAATAGGACCCCTTAGACACACTTTCAATATTTATTAAAAATGTCAATATTTTAGTTTGTTATATTGTTGATTTATGTATTTTTTTTCTTTGATTTAACTTTAAAAAATATAACTAAGCAAATAACAAGATGAATTATGTGACTAGTTTGACTAGTTTGCTAATTTTCCCATATATAATTACTACAATAATTGTAATTTGAATTATGTGACCACCTAATTCTAAAGCAATATAGAACACAACAAGATGAAAATATAATGAGAATAGTTAGAAAACATCATAATTAATGACACCAATTTTATATGTGAAAGTGAATAGATTTTGAGAAATTTATGCTCATTTAGTTTAAATATTTGATCAAGCATGTTTAATGACCTAAAATATTTTCTCATTAGAATTGACATCAAACTTTAAGTTTGTATTATTATTGCACTAAACATGATGGATTATCATGTATTGAAATTTTGATAAGAAGCAATTTATATGCCTTCACTATTATTATGAATTATTAATTTCTACGCTTATTTTAAATATATAGGGAAAGGTCAAGGTTTAAGTGTCCCTTATAACTTGCCAAACAACACTTAAACAAACAGAGGCACACGAAAGCAAGATGTATCAATTGTTCATTCCTATATATATATATAGAAAAAAACTCTTTTTTTTTGTCTTAAATTTTACATCAATTTTGAAAATCTTGGTACGTTAATTATGATGAGTTCCCCACCTCACCTGCTTTAGAGCCTGTTTGGATTGACTTAAAAAAAATAGTTTTTAAGTCAAAATAAAAAATAGGGAGAGGTCTACTTTTAATTTTTAACTTATTTTAAGTAATATTTATATTTACCAAACATTTCCAGAAGTCAAAAACTGACTTAAAAGTCGATTTGACCAACTTTTAAGTCAATCCAAACACCCTATTAGTCTCAAATAAGGCACAAATTAAGGTGAACAGACTGAACCGAGCCTCCTTATGTCAAGAGCACTAGGTCTAACACCATAAGACTGCACCCCTATTTAGTTATTATTTGTATAAAAATTAGACTACCTAATTAGGCACTAAGGTACTAATACTAACTCCAGAACTCAAACACATTACATTGTATAGAACAGCAGTAAACTTACAATTTCATTCAAAAGGTTTTACCAAGATTTCATTCAGAAATGAAGCAAACATATGAATTTGACTGCGTAAAACAGTTAAGTCTGAGAAGCAAATCAAGCTCAAAGGGAGGCAAAAATCTAGAGATAAACCATGAATGTGTTTTCGAAATGATGGAAATGAAATGAAACGCGAGACTGAATGAGAAATTTCAATCAGAGATGATGATTAGCGCACTTGGGATGTAGCAGTATTTGATTCCTCAGCTTCATTAACAGCAATTGGTGTCGTCCCACTGTGTTGTGTCCTGTAAACCAGATAAACTACCTCAGGATTGATTCAGAAATATACTGAATTTTTATCTAACATCAATCTCGTTGGGACATAATGAAGACTGATAAACAAAAGAGCACATATAAGGTTCACTTATTAGGCATATACTCGTAGCATAGTGCGCGAAATATAGACATCAAAGAAGCAAAGAATACCTTTGTGAAATGTTAGTTTCTTCAGACAATGCCTTCTCTAGTCTCTCCTCAAATGGCGTTGCGTGCCAACTAACTTTTTGATCCTAAAGAAGTAACAAAATCATCAGTTTTTATTTGTCGAAATATATAGCTGAGAGTAAGTGAAATGAGTAAAGTAGAAAGCATGGCAAACCTCTTTGTACTTGTTAGTAGAATTTGGAATCCCATTTCCATCCCACCATTTAGGAGATATACGGGAAGTTTCATCGTCATTCCAATGAGCAGCAACCAACCCGATGATAGGTCTATCTCTAGGAGTTCTTCCATAATGAACAGGACCAAGATGCTGCTTACTCTGCACTTGATTGATTGAAGGTGGTTTTGAGTCTTTATTAGCAGCACTTTCTCCGAATCCAGACATTCCTAGTTCTGAAATATGGGTTGCCTCTTCAGGCCTTTGATCAGAATCTGTCGTGTGACTGGAAAATAATCTAGAATTGGAATCTTGAGTAGAGTAAGAATCTTCATCTGACAATTCCTTCAACTGTGAAACATCATCCACGGGGTTTAGAACGGGATACACATACTGAGACCTGATCCGTGCAGTTTTAGCTATTCCCATGCGGTCCAAATATGCTGGAAAAATGGTTCCAGGTGTTTGCATCTCATCCGACAGCTTTAATGGGGTTGGATAGGGTGAATACTTTGATGCATTGTAGTTGCCTGATGATTCAGATTGTTCGGAGCTTTGACTTGTTTCAGATGAAATACATTTTGATGACATTGAAGACAGATCAGACTCGCTTTCAAAATGAACAGATCGGTATCTGTACTGGGCAGTTGGAGCAGTGATTGGTGAAGCTGCTGAAGCCTTGTTATCATTACGAGCCAGATTAGCTTTAACTTCAATGAATATCGGAGTGCTAGAATTCTCATTGCCTTTGATGAAGCTTTTAGATAAACTTTGATCACTTTGTCCATCTGTTAAACAACTACATAAATATAACAACACATTAGATGGTCATTCATGTCTTTTACATTTGTGAAACATGAGATGTTAAATGACTAGGTGTATATATTCAGAGTGAAACACACCGGAATAACAAAAGGTGGATCAGTATATGCAATGCATTCTTTAGTAAATAAAAGCAATATTTCTTGCAAAATCAGAACACGAATTCAGTTCTAGAGATAGTATGTGAATAGGAGAGCTAGAAATAATGTCATTTTATACACAAAGTGAATACTTGCATTTTCATTTGATAAGGTTCAGTAATATCTAAGAATATCATTTAATCAAACTTCCCTAGCCATGTTTTTGAGGTTAGAATTCCACCTGCTAGGCGTATGCACGAAGGAACCAGAATGCGTCTTTACTCCATCAATCTTGACAGGTGTAGGCTGATCAGATAACGAATTCAAGTTGAGCTTCTGATATGTTGTATCAGAGGGCCATGAATTGACTTTTAAAGGCTCAACTTCTTCCATTGGAGCGGACAGGTCTTTGCATTTCATTGAGAAGTTCCGAATTTCAGAAGGAGTCTCAGGTAAGGTTCCACAAGCTTTGAGAAACTTGGCCTGCAAAATTAAATTGGATAAACTATGTAAAAAGCAATTCTCAAGAATAGGAGCTGTCCACCTTAAGTTAACTTTAGAGAACTTGAAAGTTAATATCTTAAGAAAGAGGCATTAGCATTCACCTCCCATAGCCAAAAGGAAAGTTTTCGAGGTCCTTGTACAAATAGAAACCACTAGCAAATCAAAAAGAACAACTGTGGTACAATACACAGGCATTCAACTGACTTTTAGTATCGTACTCCATGTTACATCTTGTTTCTTTCAGCAGAATAATCACAAGCCATTGATTTTATCTAAATATTTGAATTCAACTTCCCTAAGTTGACATGACGAAGCTTAAACAACCAAATAAGCAGGTAAGGGAAATCGTACTAAGATCCTGTTTGGATTGGCTTTTGGATTTTGACTTATAAGCCAAAAGCCATAAGTTAGAAATTCTAACTTATGGCTTATTTTTACCATTTTAGCTAACAACTAAGTGCTTATAAGTTATAAGGACTTGTTAAAGTTACCTAAACATTCCAAAAGTGCTCAATAGCAGTTTTGGCTTAAAAGCACTTAAAATAAGCCAATCCAAACAGACTCTAAGCCTCAGTGTAACAAAATACGTACAGCAGCTTAGTGAATGATCCAGAGTGATAGATCAATAGACTGTAAATACCAAAACTGGACTTCAACAAACAGAAAAGGCTAACATAACAAGAAGCTGAGACTATTTTAACAAGGATTAAGAGTAAAGACCAAACTCATCATCTGCTAAGATAACTCAAATACTTTCTTCTCTTTCCAGACATCTCCGCAAGTATTTCCAAGTGGAACTAACATACACTACATAACTTTGACCACAGCCGATTTATAGATGCTCTAAAGAGTGACAGCATACTTATTACTGAATTCTTGCTTGCAGAAGATCAATGGTTTAGGTTTCAATCAAAATAACTTTCCTGCAGGTGAAATGTTACTAAACAAAAATCTTTGCTTTGTAATTAGTGAAAATTATAGGTGTAATGAAGAAATTGCTACGCCATGTTTTCATGTTTTACATGGAGCAGAGATATGAAAGTAAGAAGTAAAAGAGAAATTCAGGGATATCTAAATATACAGTAATGCAGTCAACATAGTTTCAGTTTCAATTGATATGAAAAATTACTAAAAAGGAGCTATTGTACACTTCATCTTAAGATACAGTAAAACACAAAAGACAATCTGTACACATATTTCTTTATTAGTCTGCTAATATATTGAGTACCTCAATAATATCCTTTTTTTGCAGTTCAAATTCGAAATTTTAAGGCATTTATTGCTTCTGTCAAACATATCCTCCTTTTTGCACACTCAAAATTTATAAATTTGTATCAAAACCATAGAATTCCAAGAAAACCAACCTGATTCCTAAGCTCATTTGTGTTCAACTGTGGCATTGGTGTATCCAAACTCAGATTCTCCACTTCTTTGCATCCCAAAGTGTTGGTCTCCTCATTTTCTGAAATCAGCATTATGAAAAAACATATGAACTTGAGTCTAACAACACTCTAATATAATTGATAAGTTGAAAAGCTACCTTCAGTAAAAAGTGAAGATAATGGACTTCTATTGCGAGACACCATAGGTTCCTGATAAGCAACAAAAACAGTTAAAATATATAGAATAAGAATAAAATGGAATTATTTGCTTCTTTCAGTAGATATTAATGCAGTATTCACAAACATAAATAACACGAACTATCAGCAATTTTTGAATCGTTAGTCTCTATCTAGCAGACCAAATTACGTCTTTGAATCGTTAGTCATTACTATCTAGCAGAACTACCTGCAGATTAGTTCTCTGTACAGACTATAAATTAGGAACCTATTAGTCAAATTTCACAGAGAGCATGAGAAGTAACAGTAAATAGCTTCTTCATTCTCCTTTCTCTTACAGATTTCATCAGCAATAAAACATAGCTTCAAGCCAAACAGCAAAAACAAAAAGAAAAATTAAACAAATAAATGCTCGTTAATAAGAATAAGAAAACAGCTAATCGAAATATTCCGTTGGAATTGAGTAACACAGCTACTTCTTTGTTCTTTCACCGCTGATTGCTACTCCGAATTGATCAAAATATGAAGTAGTCCGAATGTCAAATGGTTATTTTCTGAATCATTTCACAGTTCCTCAAATGATTAAACTACAAGTAATGCTATATTTGGTACTTTTATCACTTTTAACTTGAATCAAACAGAATCAGAACCATAATACACACAGGAAATTAAAAAAAAATTATATCGTGAGAAAACCGTAGCAGGAGCAGATTAAACTTACAATTTATCCCTATATTTGTACCTTTTTCCACTTCATCAACAACCGAACAGAATCAGAACCAAATCACACACAGAAAATTCAAATTCAAAAAACAAATACAGCATGAGAAAACCTTAGCAGGCGTAGATTGCGAAACGCGATTCGACTCCGACCTAGAACCAGGTGTAGCAGGAAGCGTAACATCCTTGATTTTGAAACAACCAAATAGGCAAGCCATGACCTCCACAACCACCACCACTACCACTACCACCGCAGAGTTACAACTAGAGAATCCACCATTAACTAGTATTAATAAACAAAAAATTCAAAATTCATCATCAATGATAATCCGAATAATCATCTGCATTTATTGATTGATTGATTGCGATAACTGTAATTTGAAAAATTTTATCCCAAAATCTTAGCTAAGATTTCAATTCACATTGCTTGCGATTCAATTCAATTATTGGAGAGTTTTAAGGGGGAGAGGTGAGCAGTCACTGTATGTGAAAATTGGCTCTAATGGATTTTTTTGAAATTTTAAATCGGATTTTTATGGGACACGTGTCAGTATGGGATTGGTAAGTTACTTTTTAAACTTGACGCAAATGATTAGTTTCGTTCTTGAACTATTGGCCGCCTTAGAAACACCTCTCTACTTGACTAACTAAACTTAGATACACCCTCGCTACACATAGCAAGTGGTCTCAAATTCTTATAGGAGCATGTAGTTTTTAATAAAAATCGAGAGAAGTGTTGAAAATACCCCTAAACTTGACGAGAATTTAGGGGTGTATTTTAGTAATGTTGTAAGATTGGGGGTATATTTACCTTCAGTTAGTCCAGTAAATGGGTGTTTTTAAGGCAGTCAGTAGTTCGGGGATGAAACTAATAAGTTGTGTTAAGTTTAGGGATGTTTTCCATACTTCTCTCTAATAATAATAACACTTTTGATCCCTTTATTATCCATAAATTTTAATATTGGTCTTTGTGGTATCCGTTTCAATGTTTTTGTCCTACTTTTTCTTTTAGTTGGATCCATTGGACGGCAAGTAGCCGCGGTGATTTCGGCTCCAACAGTGTATATTTAAGTTGTTGAAGTTAAAAAGCTTGTAGTTTTAAAAAAGGATATTTATTTATTTTTTGGTAATTTTTTAATTTGAATTTTTTTATATAATATATTTAAGATCATAAGATAAAATGATAGTTTGGTACATTCTACTTATCTTTAATTTAAGATCATAAGATTCAAAAGTCTTGTTTATTTTCTTTAGGGATAAGAGCCTGAAAATATTTCAACTTTGGTCGGATTTGCTAGACTAAACTTTCATAAGGACCTATTACCTCCCTAGACTATTTAATACCGTATTTTTTACCCCCTGAACTATTTAATAGTGTATTTTAAAGGTATTTATGTGCCCACGTGGACACATTACTATTTATAATTTTGCATTATTTTTTATGTCCACGTGGACAAATATATATGTTTAAAATACGGTATTAAATAGTCTAGGGAGGTAATAGGTCCTCATGAAAGTTTAGTATCGCAACAACAAATCCGACCAAAGTTGGGGTATTTTTCAGACCTTATCCCTTTTCTTTAACTCCGTGTCAAGTCAAAATAACACAAGCAAATTGAAATAGAGAAAGTAATATAATTGAATACTTCTACAACAAAAACATATCTAGTGCAATCTCATAAATGGTCATTTTGTATTTTTGAAACTTATAATATTTAAATATAGATAATAGTACAAACTTAATTTACATACTATTTGTTGTTGCTCTCCATTCTTTTTTGTATTTTCTTTCCTAATGATTTTGAAATGCTTTAGTTGAATCGATGGTCTATCACAACAACAACGTAACCTCTCTGTATTCACAAAATAAGAATAATTTTGTGTACACACCACCCTCTCTAGACCTTTGTATTAGAGTATGTTGTTGTCACAATCAAAACGATCAAAAGTGGATATTTTAATTAATTAAAGGTTAAATGGGCTTGACAAATATTACTAAGATCAACTTCATAATTTGTCAATATTTAAGGGGTTAACATTAAAAATTCTCTCTTTTTAATCTGGATTAAGACAATCATTAATTGGTTTTGAATGTTTGTAACGGTAGATTCTCATGGCATGGAAAAATATAAAAAAGAAAATTCAAATTTTAGGGGAGGGAAATACTCCTTGAATAATAAAAGAACTGATTTTTTAAAATAATTTTTATGTGAATTTGGATACTGTTTCTCAACTTTTGAAGAAAATTAATAATAATATTACAAATCACACATTTTCCCAAAAAAACAAATAACAATTGGTCAGAAGTGACGCACCACCCATTCATAACTTTATATAACACAAATTTAAATTAGTCGAAACTCTAATATAAAATTAAATATTAACTGAATTAAAAACTAAAAAATTTGTAATGTCACATGACTAACATATCCAAAAATCGATGAAGGTGCAAAGAATGTTACGCATTTGACAATAAAATGTCAAAGCTTATATTAAAAAAAATTAAGTAATGAACTTTAAAAGTTCAATCTTTACCTAATCCTTTTGAGCTTCATTCTTTGCGCCAGCTGACAAATAGACTTTGGTGGTACCAATTATTTGAAAAAAACTGACTTAAATACAATATTTATATCAAAACTTCGATTAATTTAGATTTACTGATATAAAATTCAAAGCAAAAGTATTTCATATTATGAGTTTTGCTACTTTACTATTCAAACTTAGAACTTCTAATTAAAAATGAAAATTTTTATTTGTTTTACCACAACTCTTCAATGATACGATTTATTGAAAAAAAATTACTCAAAAATCATGATTATATCTTTGAAAAAAAAGGGTCTTTTTATAATGAAAAGAGTCACATGCAAGACTATATAATAAAGAATAAATAAGAGAATATTATAAACACTATTGAAATGTGTGAACATACATCTACAAATTTAAATCATTATTATTTTTAATTCCTTTTCCTTACATTGAAATGTGATATATTCCACGTAATAAGGAAAATCAAGGATAGGTTAAACGAAGTGAATCACATAGATAAATTTCTATCATAAAGGCGAATTCACATAGAAAGATGAGAGCGGGAGCAATCGTTAAATTCGAAATATCTCTTGGACTAAGTCCTTTTGCCAGTATGTTGAACACGGGAGTACTGTGACCCGAATATGAGTCTGAACTATACTTTTTGCAACTTGACGTATGTAAGTGATGTCCAAACCATTAGTCTCCGAACAAACTTCATTCAATTATGTTATTTAATTTATATTTATATAGTACATAATTTCTATGAATATGTAATAAAAAAATTCAGACGAGGCAATGTTGTTGCATGACATCTCTATGACTAATCTACCTTTGTTTTTGATGATGCACATATTGTTTTCAAATCTTATAACCACCTCTATACTTAATTAAAAAATATCTGAGCAATTGAAAATATCAATCTTAAAAGTCAAAAAAGTTTAAAATATACGAGGAGAGTCGACAAATTTCTCTTCATCCGCGAGGTCATAAATTCTCTCTTAGCTTTTTTCTCCCTCCCACTCGTTGTTGTCTATCTTAAATTTTTGTTTCCTTCCAATGATGGACCAAAACGAAAAAGTATTCCATGTTATTACAACTATAATTTTGACCTTAGGTTTATTAACAGCTAGATATAGAATATGCTATAGACTTTATGGTATGGATAATTTGACTTGCTGAAATTAAATAAAAGGCTGAAAATAACGCACGTTTATAATTTAATAAAAATTAGAAGTACAAATACATTGTTAGTAACGTGTGATAATTTCCATCCTTTCATTCCACAATATAATTCATTTTTAAAAATTATATCATATTAAAAATAAAAATATAATAAAAATTAGGCAAGATTCCAACTTATATTATATTAAAAATAAAAATAATAATAATTACATAGAGATGACATAACTGTATATATTCTGAACGAGTGAACAGGAAAAAAATTATACTTAGTTCTTTTTCATGAAAAAAATAGAAAATTTCTATATATATATATAAAATATTGTGACATGATTTCATTTAATATAATTATTGGATAGGTATACTCTCTCAATATATAATTAGCAAAAACTATAAATTTATTAGTTGCTATTTACATCTAGCGCCTAACTGCCTATATGATTTTAATTCAGTGATATTAAGAATATCAAAATAATATAATGACGGATAAAAAAATCACTTAATATTTTTGCTTTCATTAGAATATGATTCTAGGCGATTTTTTTATGATTCTGATCAATCCATTTTATTGATGAATTATCCATACGAACGGCAGTTATATAACTCAATTGCACATACAATAAAACATCTAATGACATTATTTTATTGGAACAACATTTTCGGACTATTATATAGAAATGTTATTATATAAATATATAATATAAAATAACATGAAAAAAATATTTTTTTGGAAATAAAATTAATTATTATAGTGAAATAATATTATTATGAAGGGATTTGATTGTACATATCGCGAGGCAATGGCGTAGTCACATATAATCCAGGATGATCAGTGATCGAAGAATTATACTCTATATATAAAAAAAAAATTATACAAAATTTATCCATCAAAAATTACTTTTCATACATATATATTAAATTTTGAATATCCTTAACGGAATTTTTTATTTTGATACTGTGATAAGGTGAGTTGTCAACATCATTTTGCCTTTTTGAGATTATTCAAAGATTATAATAATTGCCTAGTCATTTTCAGTTTGGAATGAATTATTCAAGCCCCTTAATTGCACTGCCTTTTCCACTCTACTTTTATCTATTTAAATTTATAAAAAATATATACTAAAAATAATATCCCTGCCGCAATTATTGTACCTAATCTTTATTATTTTCATTTTTCGTTTTCTCTATTACTTGCATGGGATTTCTACGTAAGTTCATTCAAAAAGGGAGAAAATAAAAAATAGACATAGTGTGGTACTATATATTAAAAAATAAAGACACTTTTCACATTAATAAGTTTGTAGTAATTTCTTAGTTTAGTGTCGTGTCCTCATTTGACTGATACACAATATTGAAAAAAAATATATCTTTTTTAAAATCTTGTAATTTAATTTTAAGCTAAATATATGAGTATATAAGATACCAAATAAATGGTTATTAGATTTTGTGATCCTAAAATTATCATGAGATGCTAAAATATGAAAAGATAGTTTTAAACCGTGTAGTTTTAGTGCTAAAGTAAGTTATCCGATTAAGTTATTTAAATCTCTTTGAGTCATAATAGATTGATAATTTGAAATTTACGAGTTCTGATTCTTAATTTCTTAAATTAAAGTTATTTAATTTTAAATAAATAATTTTAAATGAATATAAAATTTGAAGTCAAAGTTACGAGATTTTGCCAAACCAGAACCTTCGACTCTACATACGTGTTTGCCCTTGGCTATAACATATAGTTTCTCCCTGTTGCCAACTTTTTTGACTTATTATTTTCTAATTTTTAACTTTTATATATATATATTCATTTTGAAAGAATTGTTCAATTCCAACGAAAACATTTGTTGATTAATTGCTATGTTGCATTTGAATACCTATATTATATAGTTTTCCCCTCTAACAATAAATCTCATGTATTGTTTTTTATAATTTGTAACTTTATTCAACGAATTGAAATCCTAATTTAGATATATTTATTTTGTATTTGTTTCCAAGTCCTCTAAGGGAAAACAGCCAAAAAAAATAAAAATTAGAATGTCTTTCATTTTAGTATTTTATGTTTCACCAAACCTTATTAACGCGGAATATTTTTTGTACATCAGATTGGCCTTTCATTATATGGCATTTAAATATTTCTAATTAATTAGAATTCACATTGGATATATTCACCGAAAGAGTAAAGTGCGCGGTTCATAACTTCAATAAAAAACATGATTTTTGTAACGAAATTTTCATTAGAAATCACTCAGAAATTTGCTTGTTGAAAATGTTTTTGATAGGCTTTTCATAGGAAATCTCCTGATTTTTGACGAATTTCCAAAGGGAGTAGTTTTGTTCATTCTCAATATGTTATTATAATCCAAGCTCATGACACGTATTGTCCGCTTTGCCCCATCAAATCTCATAGATTTGCTCCCCTCGAGCTACACTATTCATTGAGTCTAAAATTGCTTGTACCGTGTGAACTTGTGCTATATCTGATAAGTATTCTTTTCAACCTGTTAATCAACCCGCCCTCTATCATGAACATCACACAACATTTAAACATGACATATTAAATTAAGAATGTATATATTTCTACCATATTCTTAATGTATAATTTGATTCTAGCGAGCCCCCTCCTTCCAAAAATAAGTGTTACCCTTAGCAAAAATCACGTTCATTAAGAAATCAATAAACACAATGTATAGTTTATTAAATCGCCTTATTTAATAAATGTCTCTAAAAAGTTAAATATTATTAAGAATGAAGTATATATAAAGATATAGCTGGAAAAACATATAAACAAGTTTTTGTCTTGAATTCCTAAAGACTTGTGTAGTAATAATTTTTTTAAAATTAAAATAACACTTATTTTAAAACCGAGAAAATAGTAAAGAGAGAACAAATGTGAAACCAAATGTAAGTTTAATTAGTATTAAGTGGAACCTAACAAACCTAGATACCCTTTATTAGGTAGACAATTATGCACCTATATATATGAATATCAAATGAACTTCTTCTTTCTTTTTTATTTATTTTTATTTTCTATTCTTACTTTTAGCAAAATAAATAAATAAAGATATAGTATATATTGCTTTCATGAAATTCTAGGGTTACATTGAATTTGGTTTACTGTTGAAATTAAAACAAAAGTAGGCACCGCCTTTTTTTGACATGAGAATTTTGAGACTTTAGCTTAGGTTAAAAAAATAGTATTTAATAGGAAGAGAAAATAAATAACACTTTTTTTTTTGGTTCAAACCTTTGACTTTCCATTTTTTAATTAATTAATTTAAAATTTATATATTAATATATACTCATCAATGAAAAAATAATTTCCGTTAGAGCTGAAAGTCGATCGAATATAGTTTTTCTATTGTATTTGTTTCTTAAATTTCATTTATAAAATTATGCTGAAATTGATGTTATTGTTATTTTGATTATGATTTGTTGCTATATAAGATTAGTCACAAATTTTAACTCATATTTTTTAGTAGTGCATCACTAATTCTTTAACGAATGACGATTAGTGATGAAATAACAAAAATGTTATGTTAGCTACGATTTATTTAACGAAAAATTAGCAATATTTTTTAAAAAATATATAACAGCAAAATTAGATGACACCAATTGTAGTTAGTTTTCTATATGCAATCATTTATTAATTATCGTGCCTAAACTGTACGATATACATTTAATATCGTAGTAATAGTTTTTATGGCATCAAACATAAATTATGATTTTTTAAAAGAAAAAAGTTACACAAATTAATTAGACTATTAAAAGCAATCCTTAAATACCATGTTTAAAGTTAATGTATAGTTTGGGATTTATGCCAATTGTAATTCTTAAATGTATAGGTTTATAGGGTTAAATTAGATATTTATTAAATTTATTTGACAAATTTCTTTTCGAGATCAAGAAAATTATGATTGCATTATAATTTTTATTTTACCTCTTGCGAAATAAGGTATAATATTACTTATCATATATTGTCATCGTAAAGAAATTTTTATATTGTTGACCGTGCAATTTAATTGAGTATATAAATATATATAGTAGGGTTTATACATATGAATCATCAAAATTTGTGATGGGATGAAGTTGTAATCGATAAAAAAAATTTACTCTTCAATTAAAAGTCTTGAGTTTGAGCCTTTTTAAAAAAAAAAGAGACACTAGTAGTGGAGTGTTCCCACTTTTATAATGGGCGTTACGTACACAATATGAAGTTTGTTCAATCAAAATTTTAAAATTAACCTATTTTGAAAAGTGTTTTTTAAGTGCTTTTGGTGAAAAGTGGTTTCTATTTGGTTAATAATAAATTTATTAAAAAGATACTTTTGAGCAATAATTATTATTTAAAAAAAATACTTCTAGTCGATATTTCAAAACGAATATCAGACATCATATGAGAAATAGAAAAAAGGGTTACACACAGTGGCATAGCTAGGTGTCTAATTGGACACCCTTCGTCGGAAAAAAATAATATTGTGTATATAATTATAGTGATATACAAAATAATTAAATAACATATTTTGAACATCCTTAACATAATGAGTTGTTGTAGCCGAATGGTTTTAGATGCTTGAAATAAGTTAGTACTCACGTATTCCGCCACTCGTTACACATGCAATCCATTATAATTTATAAATAACCATTTGACAAAGTCATTTTACAAAGAATTTATTATTGTTATTATTATTATTATTCCCATTGTAGGGCTTTTTTTTATCTGTTTTCTTTTTCAATTTTTTTGTTTTTTTTCTTGTGAGGGAAATTCAAGATGGAAATGACAGGGAATTAGAGGATGTTTCCTAAAGTCCACACAAACCAAGAAAGTCCATAATCTCATACCCCTCCTATATATATATATATATATATATATATATGTTCTTTCCTACTATTGTTTTACACAACATATATAATATATCTATATATATAAATTCATGTTATAGTATATGGTTTTGAGATGATGGAAAGATTCTTAATGTCACAAGAAATGATGAGAAAATTCAAAAAAATGAAGGAAGTTAGAAAATACAAGAAATCATTAGCTCCACGTTTAAGATGGACTCCACAACTTCATCATCTCTTTATTCAATCTGTTCAAAATCTTGGTGGAAGAAATAGTAAGTTCTTTTTTTCAATAAAAACATCATAATAATTTAGAATATAGTTTTTTTTTTAAAATTATATTCTATAATAATAAGCAAAGAAATTCTTGAAAATCTCATGTGGTTTTTAATCAATAGAAAACTAGAAGGGTGTTATTAATTAATTAGTCGTAGAAGCAAATTCAGGATTTGAATTTTATGAATTCTGAAGTTTATTATATGTACACATTCAGTAGATTATATGTTATTGAACATCTTGATGGAAGAAATAGTAAGTTTTTCTCAAAAAGAAAAGAAATTCATTCTTTTGGTGTTCTTTCTTGGATTTAGAAGTAACCTAAAAAAAAATGAGGGGTGGGGTTGCATGGATTTAGCAAAGATGAATTCAGAATATAACAGTTATGTTTAGATTGATCGATATAATTTTATTATTATATGTGTATATCTTAATTTTTCTTTTATATAGGTACACAAATCAACAAATTCATAATTTAAACAACCTAGAAATGTTTTAACAATGAACTCATGCACTTATACAATTATGTGTTCAGAATCCACCATTTATTACTATATAAAAGTATATGAATTATCGCATATCTGAAAAATATTGATTCAGTTGAACTTATAGCATAAAAGTCGCTTCGTCCGCTTTTCTATATATATATATAGAGAGAGTGTTCCAGTAAAAAATAATAACTAATTAGTTGAATACATAGAATTTGCTCTAGATCTGCCTCGATTATTTGAATTAATGATTATTATTTTTTGCTTGTATTTTTATAGAAGCAACACCAAAGAGAATTGTGCAGATGATGGCCATAAAGGGATTGAAGATTTCTCATGTTAAAAGTCATCTCCAGGTACTATATACCTAATTTACCCAAGCTAGTTAGTAGTAACTAATAATAATTAGTGAAGTTTTTGTATTTACTCGAATGATGCTATAAATTTTTATTATAAAGTGCTTATATTTGTTTTAGGGTTGATTCTTGCATATATAGCTTTACGTTTTAAGTAGTTATTGCTTCGATTTTTTTAAAAGTTTAAGTATCAGAGAGAATATGCTCTTATTTATTTCATTGTATCTTGAATCTGACTCATCATGTACGAGCCTGATTCTTTTTTCGAAAGTTTAATTCAATTTCTTATAAACCTTGTGGACCCATTATGGCACATGGAAATGATACTCTAATTAGTAACTCTAATATTCCAATTACCCAACAAATTAAACTCAAGTAAATATATATAATGCCTATTGGAGCTAGGTCTATGTAGACATATAGATTGGTCCAAACATCTAATTAAATTAGTGGATGAATTTTGCATAATATGTTAATTTAAATAAATATATAACTAGGTTAGGTATGTATCATGCTAGCCCTAGAAGTTATAAAATTATTGATTGACTACAACAAAAATAAAATAAAAATAAAATATTCATCGCTAATTCATTGCTAAATACATCGCCACGAAATGAACTTTTTTGATAATTCATCGATGTTTTGTACTAATTCGTTACTAAAAATAGGATTAACAACAATTTTCTTGAACCTAGCTATGGTGATCTTTTGTTAACGATATTGTGTCTCTTATGAAATTTGTATAACTCAAATTAAAAGATACTATTACTTATTTTGTGATTTTATAATAAGTCTAATTACTATTTATTAGTTATTAATTTTTATGTTCATCAATTTGAATTAATTATAATTAATTATGAAAATCAGATGTATAGAAACATGAGGGAGCATCCAAGCCTCCATGTTGTGATGCCAGATTTCAATTTGTCTTCACCAATGTAAGTACTCTTATCTAAGCTCATTTACATTGTCGGTTCCAAGTCCGGAATAATAAATAAGGAGGGTTTATCGAGGGTCACTGGAAATTAAACAACCTTTCTATCTCATACAATAAGGTTAATTATATTAAGACAGAGTATATCTTACCCTCTTAAAACCGCACTTACAGAATTATACTAATTTTTTTTGTTATTTGTTGTTGTAATTTCCATTTAATAATGTAGAAGGTTACATTCGTCGAAAAATTATGTTGCATATATAGGATCAAATTATTTTTTATGTATATATAGTAGGTGTTGAATTCCTTTGACTTCCTTGTATATTTACTTCTTTCGATTTTGAATTTTATTAATGAAAATCCTGACAATCCATCACTATTACTGAATTCGATCAAACCTGTAACTGATAGTCTAGCTCCGACGTCCCCTAATCTTTACATCCTTTTTCAGGCATGTGTCAAAAATATTAGGAGAACATGCTCAAAATAACAGCAAACAGAAAGAATCTGGATGCCAAAATGGTGAAAATATACATTATAATGATTACCAGGTAAATAATTTTCTAAAATATTATTTGTGAATTTTAACAGTAGATTAGTTATTATATTTATCAAGTTACCTATTACTCCCTTCCTACAAATTTATGTGTTACACTTTTATTTTTAATCGATCCAAAGTAATATTGTGATACTTTTTTATTTAAAAATAATTTAATTTTAAACTTCATATCAAACATCGTCACACATGTATGATGTATATATCCACATAATTTGCGATAGAACGTGCAATGTTTTATCATAGAGAAGTTTAAGTATAATATAAATATATACATTGCTAATGTAAAATAATTTTTTATTATTAGGTTATTTAAAAGGCAACTACAGATAATTGTTTGTAAAAATGGGATAAGTAGCCTTATAAATAATGAGAAACTTATGTTAATTCCACTAGTTTAAGAGCTAATTACTTAGATACACTCTAGTTTGTAATTTTACATATTTTACCAAATTTTGGTGTCTCCATGTACGCCTAAATACATGTATCTCGAAAACATGTGGTCAAATTTAGGTGTAATTTATTCTAGATACATGGTATCCAAGTGGATTCACATGTATATGGGATACATAGTAAATCTTGCTCGTCACTCTCCCATGTATCTGGTATCCCAGATACATGCGAGTCACTCCACATACATATATACAAATACAAGTATCTAGTGTGATTCACATGTATCTGTCACTCCACATGACCACATGCATACAAAACATGTATCTAGTGTGATTCACATGTATCTATACAAATTTCCCTCGCCTCTCTCCCTAGTCTCGCTTATCTCTCTCCATATTTTTGTGTATCTGGTAGCAAAATACAAGTATCTAAGTGTAAGATATGTAGGGAATTCTTAATTAGTGATAAGATACGTAATATATATTTTGAAAGTATACGTAATAATAATATATATGTTAGTGAAGTATGTCGAATTACGTTATTGGAAAAACAGACATGCATACATTGATAGTATAAAACTTGTATATTGTCAGCATATATAAATTAAATCCTAACAGATATAATTACTTTATAATTAGTCATGATTTGATTGTATAAATATCTTTTACACACCGCGTTTTCAAAAAAAAAGTTAAATGTTATGCATATTTAAAGTGTTTTTTTTTTTAATTTCCAGGAAGCAGAAGGAAGTCTAAGTAGTGGAATGACAAAGGAGGAAGAAGAAGATAATGCTGGTGAAAAATATGAGTATAGAGAAACTAGTACTCAAATTAACCTAGATTTAACTCTCTCTTAATCATTTTTTTAATTGTTAATTAATTAATTATGTGAGTATAGAATTAAAGCTAGTTGATATTTACCATTTTTCTTATGTTTATGTACATTAGGATTATAATAATACAACTAAGCATCTATAAATTACAACTGTGGTGTTCGAATCAACATGTACATACGTTTACTAATATTATAAGGGACTTAACTTGCTATCTACCACCAGCATAGGCTAGATGGGTACTTTACGTGTCGAGCTTTGGATAGATGGAAAAAAACCACCTAGTATTTTTGCTTCTGATGAGATTTGATCATGACCAGAATATTTAAGAGATAACAAAGGTTGAACTTGAACCAAATTGAAGAAATAATCAAACACTCATCCTTACATTTCAATTTGTGAGAATATATAATTAGACACGAAATTTAAGAAAATAAGAAGTAAGCATTTTTGAAAATTATGATTTTAAACATCCTATGAAGTTTTTGATGCTATACGAACATGTCAATTGACTATACAATAAGAAGTTTAAAAGTTCAAATGTAAACACATGTCGTTCTTTTTTAAACAGACTAATATGAAATTTTGTATTTTAGTCTGAATTCAATTTTACCTATGTTAATACAACTACCACAAGAATGTTGAGTAAAGCCATAAGCAAAAAAGCTCATTTGTCATTCCAAATTCCCAGTGCAACACATGCAACTTCTTCAAAAACTACCATTCATACTTTTTTCTTTTTTGTCATAACCGTGGTGTCTGAGCCAACTTGCCCACACCTTAACTAACTCCACAGGATATCAACAATAGTTACCAGGTAACTTTATCTGCCAAGGGTAGAACAAATGAGAAGAAATCACTTGAAACCAAATAGTTATCAACCCATTTCGTTGACCACTGGGACGTTCACATATACTTTCTGCAAAAACTCAATTTATTTTCAAATGCCAAACATCAATCGAAGTACATGCAACATTTACACAACGAGGTGACCTACGGTTCAATACCTCGTCGATTAATCCTAAGCATACATACAGCAATTTGTTGCCTAAGCACGAATACGAGTTTCATAATTGATCTCTGCATACAAGCTAATGTTTTTTCTCCACGAGATTACGTTCAGTAATTGAAGATCTATTCAACCTTCTTTCCCCTGAAGCTGCCTCGCGGTAGTCTGCTGAGGACACCAGAATCCAGCTTCTTGTAATGGCCTTGAAGCTTATCGAGGGCACTGTAAACGAAACCATCAACTTCATCTTCATATCTTTCGTATAGCACTGGAAGAGTGTGAGCAGCGATGAAACCTTATAAACAGTCAAAATTCAAAGTATAGTCAAGACAACGTCTTTTAATATTTGTAATAAAAACAGCAAAACAACAACATACATCATGCTATCATGGAGATGCAATTTCATCTGTATGAGGCGATACCAGTTAGTTGGGATGAAGTTCTATTGACACTTATATAAACCCCTTTTTGTGATCTTGCAATGTAAGAGCGGAATTTTTCTAATGATATGATTGAACTTAATGTCTTTCTCCCTCTTCCATCGTCTTTGTGTCATACGATATTATCAAGGGCCCGCCTTGTATTTCCAACACTAATTAGTACTACTTTTAAAACATCTGATCCTGTTTGTGTTAAAACTAGTAACAAAGACATTACAAAGGCGGCAAATAAAGTTAGTCAAAGGACTCTATTCTACTTTTCGTAGTCTTACACGTTCCAGATAACGAGTTTAAGGTGATATCATAGGACGCATCAAAATGCTGAGAAAATTAATTGCCTATTTGTATCTACAAGTGACGTTGTTTATATTCGTATATTAGACAGCTTCATATCAGTATGAAATTGCTATCTGGGTAATGAAATGCTTTCCGGTTTGACACTCAAAGAAGGAAAGGTAGTATGCTATCATGGAAATGAGAGATCTCTTACCAATATACAGAACAGTCAAGAAGTTGCACCAGCTTCCTATCATACCAGCAGCCCACAAGCTCAGTATAACCTAAGACAAACCCGAATACATTAAAGAAAACGAAGAGTAAGAAATTTCAGGGAGACAGGCAACCCGCAACAGTCTTTTGTGAGGGGGGGTGGGGGATGTCAAACAGCTGCAAGAAAATTTAGTGATCAGAGCATAGAATTTTCGCCTAACATATCAATCTTAGTCCAAAAATATCACTAGGGATCGTGAAAATAAGTTAGCAAGTATATAATATTGAACAAACAATGGCAGAAGTCTTGGGATCTCGGAATTGAGTTTAAAAGGGAAAACCTATCTCGATTAGCCTATGAAGGCAAACCTAACTCACTTGGCAACTATTGCCTGGTGGTCAATGATTGGACACAGTTCATACTTACGTGTTACGTCACAATTCACCTAGGGAAAAGATACAAATAAAAAGGTTACAACAGTCAAAGAAAGTCTGCAAGATTAATGCCCGCAAAAAAAAAGGTAACTTGGAATAGGACCACATAATTCAAATCAAATACTTCATACTTTCTATTATTTTACGGTAAGCATATCCTTTTGAATAGAATTGATGATATATATGCATGGTTAATGACTTTAAGCATACCACTATGAATTGTTTCAGATTACCGCCCAAGGCAGCATCTTGAAGGAAGCGCAAACCATGGTTTATTTCAGTGCCAATTCTCTTGGCAATATTGATGAAGAGGTCTTCAGGTAAGACAAGACGAGGAACCGTAGGAGACCTGTTGCCATAGAATGTAACTGCCATTAATTTGATTCAAGAATGTGATATAGCACACAAATTAGAACAACAAAGGACAGAAAGAGAACATTGCTTTAGAAAATATACAATCTCCACTACAGGTCACAGAGTCTTTTACGCCAGATAAATTCCGAATTAGGTATTGCCAACTAGACCCATGACTCAGGCCAGTCCTACGTTAGACTTCACTCTGCCTTGATTCTAATTTGAGTTATATATTAAAGCACATCCCGAATGGAAAGAAATGAAAAAAATCAAAAAGAAACATAGTATGGTGCACCATGTTCAAATTGATGTTGGGAGTCACTTTTCTCTTTGGATAACTGTGGTGTGCAGGCCAACTTGCACGCACCTCGACTAATTCCACGGGATACCCACTAGGTAACTCTGTCCACTAAGGCTAGTACAGATGAGAAGCAATCACCTAGTGTTTATTTGTCTCCATTGGGATTTGAACCTGAGACCTTATCAACCCACCTCATTAATCACTAGGCCACACCCTTGGGTGCATTGGGAGTCACATTTAATAGTGCTTGGATATAATGTTTATAAAGTTCTACACCAATAAATAGAAAGGGATCTATTAGGTAGAAAAACGTTAGTATTACCAACTAGCTGCTAAAAAATGGACAGTCTTTGGGAGACAGCATTCAATTTGTTCGCAACTTTTATTTTGATATCCTTGAATATTCAACACTTTTGAGTGTTAGGAGAAAAATAATGTGTAGTACTTTATAGTTTATAGCAATGACTTCTTATTTTGTGATACAATGTAAGCAGACCGCATTGTCATAGGCTTATAGCACCTGAAATATTACATAAATAACTCTGGTTACTTTTCTCCCTTAAAAGAATCATTGAAGAAAAACGAAAAAAGAATAACAGACATGGAGGAAATATCCTATATGTGAAAGAATGTGAATATTCAACCTAAACCTTAACTGGATGAGTTAAGTAACACGATATATTGAAGCTTTAAAATTAAAACCCAACGGAGGCATTTATATGCAATGTGACAATGTCGGACATTATTATTACCTGTTTATTACCAACAACAACATACCCAATGAAATCCCACGAAGTGCAGTCTGGGGAGGGTAAAGTGTACGCAGACCTTACCCCTACCTCGTGGAGGTAGAGAGGCCCCCTCAGCTCAAGTGAAGCAAATCAAAGAAATAATGAAAAGGAAAAATGGCAGTGAAGAAAACATGGAAACTAATAGGGACATAGTGTAGAACATAGAGGCAAGGAACAGTAACATCAACAAAATAGCGTGATCACCGAAATATAATAAACAACAGATGGTGACAGATAACAAAGGCTACCTGTTTATTACCCCAGAAGCATTTTTCAACAGAAACTGCGCGATCAGACCAAAGGACAGAGCAAAGCACACGAGTGAAAGAAAATTGTAGTTAAGCCACTCGAATAGCACCCAGATGGCTGTAGCACTGATTAAAACGCCGGCTGAAATTTTCTTGTTTCTCCACAACATGCTATCAGCAGCTACAAATCCGAGCAACCGTATTCAATATTGCTATACAGCCATAACGAGATAAAGACGATAATGTATAAAACTACCGTACATTTGCCTCCACCCAAACAATGGTGGATTGGTTTTTGACGTCCAAATAGCCTATTGAATTGAGCACTAACAGAGCTTTCACTTTCCTCTTGAAAGAATGACGCAGCTTTATGTTTCAGCTCACCCTCAGAAATAGAGTCCATGATGTTGTTCAAAAGATTCTCAGCTGTTATTCCTTCCGGCATTTTGTTCTTTCTTTTTTCTTTGGACACATAAGAAGCTAAGTCAGTCATCAGAAGAATAACACACGACACAAAGTCATTATGGAAAGCTGCAAGATTTATGTAGACCAAATACTGGTAAATCATGTTGCTCGGACTCTCCAAAAATGTTGTCACACCCATGTTGGATCCTCCCAAAATGCACTACTTTGGAGGATTTAACGCACACTTGTCAATATTTTTGAAGAGTCCGGGCAACATCGTCAACAACCAAAGAAATAAGTTTTTGGTAAGTAATATCTCAAAGTAGTAAAATATTGAACAAGAACACAAATCATATATTAGCATTACAAAATAAAAAGGTACCTCAGAAGAAATAATGGAGCAGATGTGGCTCACAGTATTAAAGAACCGAGCAACCCGAAAAGGAAACTAAGAAGTTCGCAAAAAAAACATGAACACACACACAGCAAGGAGAGAAGCCTAAAAGTCATCAGAAAATCCGTGTCTTCCAGTGAAGCAATAAGTCATACAAGATTAATCCCCAAACATGACACAGGATATCTACTGATTGTATGAAATCGCACGACCAGTCACATTCCAAAAGCACTTAACAATCAGTTTCTATTGCTTAGCTTAGACAGCATGAATTCTTATTTGCTATGATAAATGGTACTCCTCTGTCTAAAACAGAACGCAGAAAATCTGAAATTAAGCACTAATATTGGTATATTTGATATGAATAAGTAAAAGGTCTTTCAGGTTTCTGTGTTCATAGAATGTCTTTTCCATATTCATTAGTGTATCCTATGCCCCTGAAGTCCACTTTAGAATATAGATTATGAAAATACTAAAGTATCTTTGACATTTGGTACTGATATAGATATCAATAGAACCAAAGACCTCATATGTACACTAAAATTTATCAAAAGGCGCTGAGATAAAGAACGACAAATGCTACAGAAACTAAAAGGAAACAATCTTTCAGAAAGAACCAAAATCCCTAAAACCCAAAAAAAGGTAAAATATAGTGTACAACAACAACATACCCAGTGTATTCCCACAAGTCAAGTGGGGTCTGGGGAGGGTACAGTGTACGCAGCCTTACCCTACCTCGTAGAGATAGAGAGACTGTTTCCGAAAGACCCTCGGCTCAAGTAACACAACGTAAATACAGTGTAAAGAAGAAGATCTTTTTTTTTCCTCAAGTTTATGCATTACTAAAAAGCTAAGATCTTTGCAGGAGAAAACCTGATAAACCTAAGCAGAAACAAGAACTTAAATTAGAAGATTTCTAGCAAAAGATTTCATCAGAGTTCAAATAAAACTTCTAAAGGTATACACACTCAAATCACAGATATCAACCAAATTATCACTCAACCCCCAACCATGGCACCTTGACTAACAACAAAAGATACCAGATAACTCTGTCCACCAAAGCTTCAACAAATTGGAACAAATCACCTAGTATTTCGTCTCGGTTGGGATTTAAACCCGAGACCTCATGGTACTCAACCCAATTCATTAACCACTACCCCACACCCTAGGTTACAACCCCCAATCTACTTATATTGGTTCAATTTTCTTCATAACTTAAACCTTTTTTATTAGGCAATTCTTAACTAATCCTAGTTTTTCCTAGGGAACAGATCAAAAAGATCTAAGCTTTTTTGACTATCTAACATAATTAACCAATTTCCATTACAAAAGTTAGAACTTTTCAAAGAATCTTGTTGGTACCCCACAAATTATTTTTTCCACAATTTTCTTAACACACAAAATGTAAAGAACAAATCACAACACTAGAACCATAAAATCAAAAACCCAAAAGGGAAAATGAATGAGTAAATAAAAAAGACTAACCTTTATCAAGAATTATAAACCCAAAGTACTCAAAACTGGAGAAAGTAACAAAGAAAATAAAAAATATGTCTTTTTTAATCAAGAAGATATTATGTTCTTGGGTTTTTGGTCATTTTGAAATTTCTTCACGCACCCCGCACCCCACCCCCCACTTTTAATTCTCGTAAGGTTAAAATAATAAAATACATATCAATTAATTATAATTATAATTTAATGATAAATTTGTATATATAACATTTATTGATTTGATATATATATAAAATTTACTGATTTGATTAATTTATACCTATTTAATATAGAGTCCCAGGAAGTATTCTATATCAAACTATATATTTCAAATATTTAAATTCAGAACTCTAATTAAATCCGAAAGAATATTAGACATGTGCTATGGTGGTCCTATACAATGGCGGAACCAAGTGGTATCAAAGGGTTCGTCTTGAATAAAAATTACATGGTATATAAGTTTTTTTCTCTTTTTCTTTTAAAAAAGTATATTTGTCATTTTTGAAACTCATAAACACAATATTAGAGATTGATTTAATAATTTAGAGGTTCAAAATTTATGTAGATCTCAAACATGATATTTTTATATCTCAAACATCCTTAATAGAAAATTCTGAATCCGTCAATATTCGTATAAATTTTTTATTTCGACCACATACTCACATATTTCATTTCACAAAAGGAAATGAAGTGTGAATCACGTGGAATTATGGATATTTTATCCATAAGACCTTTGGAGGAAAAGTCATTTTAATCTTGCCACGACTCAGTTCTCTTTCTTTTTAAGTTTAATTTTATCCGTCTCATTTTAAATGTTATTTTAGCCCAAAATAAATATCACTTCTATGAATTTGAAGACCAAAATTGTCAATTTTAAAGAACTAATTCTCCTTAATATTTATCGGTTTTTAAAAAACATCTAATAAATAAAGAATAACTTATAAGTAAACTGTACTTTATATTTATTATTATTCTTAATGAAAGTGAAAAAAAAAACTAAAACGACAGTTAAAATGAGATTGAGGGAGTAGCTCACAATATTAAAGAATGGAGTAACCAAAAAATGAGGTCAGAGAACCTTTCGCTTCAATAGGAAAAACTCTTATTCTAGTGTATATATATCCTTTCCAATGTCAATTCAAATTAATTAAACGACTTTCAACAAAAAAAACACACATATATATAAATTCCAATCAATATGTCACCTCAATTCCCTATTATAAGCACTTTTCGTGTAGTTTTAACTTATATATATTTTTTCTTTAATTTGTAGAAAAAATAGACCAATTAAAAAAAAAAAAAAAAAGATGTGCCTTGTAGAACTTATTATTTCCAATTTCTTCTCCGCAACTCAATCAATGGTTTAAAATAGGTGGAAAGTTTCAATTGTGCCAAAAAAAAATTACACTATAAATAGGCTTCAACATTCATAATACAAATTCATAGAAGACATTGAAGTATATATACCACCCCAAAAACTAAAAAACAAAAAAAAAAAGTTGGAGGGGTTTTAAAAGATGGATTTGAAATTCAAGTTGGTTCATATTGCATTAGGTGTGTTACTTCTAGCACAAAAAGGTGAATCTCAAAATGCTAACTTTTGATATAACAAAATATGGTGCCAATGCCAATGCTGATATTAGTGAGGTAAGTCACGCATTTTTAAATACTTTCACTCAAGTGAAAACATGTATTGCACCGAAGGGTGTGACCTAGATAGGGGCAGAGCTAGATGGATATAATAAGGCGGTTCAATTGAATTTCTTTCATCCAAAAATCATAAGAGATGAAAATTAATTCATTTGCATACACATGAATAGTTGAATAAAAGATTCTAGTGGAAATGCAAAGGGGTTCAAGATTTATTGAAATTCTTAACTTCGTCATTGTTGTGTTCAGTGGAAAATGGAGTTAAAAACATATAACACGTCTGAATTTACATTCAACTTACAATAGAAATATGGAGTTATACCTTTGCTACAGAGTATTTTAATCCTTAAAGTGAGAACTGTAATTCTGACGCGAATCTGGATAAGTCGAGCCATATTGGGCATTAGGTTGGGAAATCAAAAAGAAAAAAAATATTAGATGTTTTCTTCTTATTTGTCTAAATCTTGAAGAACATAGTTACTCTTGTATTACTGATGAAATGTAACATATGCATGTGAAATAGTCAAAATGTGTACAAGCTGATCGTACACCACTTGTCATTGATACAAAACCAAAAGACCAAAAAAAGCACATTATATATATCTTCAAAACTAATTGCAATTCTTTTTCTACTTTGTTATTGTTTAGGCTGTGGGCAAAGCTTTTAAAGAGGCATGTCAATCAACAAGCCCAAGCACCATTGTGATCCCATAGGGAACATTCCAAATGAACCAAGTGAAACTAGAAGGCCCATGCAAAGGACCTATTGAACTTCAAATCCAAGCCACTTTGAAAGCTTTTTCAGACCCAAACCAAATCAAGACTGGTGAATGGTTAACAGTCAACAAACTTGATTTCTTCACAGTGTCTGGTGGTGGAATTCTTGATGGTCAAGGTAAAGCTGCATGGGAATGCAGAGAGTCCAAAAAATGCACCAACCTTTCCAGTGTAAGTCATAAGACGTTTCTGTTTGGTCAAACTTTCAAAATCTGCTGACTCTGATAAATGTACTTTTTTTTTTCTTATATTTGCATATGGTGTAGAATTTGAGCTTCAACTCCCTCACAAATTCCGTAATCAAGGACATAACAACATTGGACAGCAAATCATTCCACGTTAACGTGAACCAATGCAAGAACTTAACGTTCCTCCAGTTCAACGTCAGTGCTCCAGCTAGTAGCCCCAACACTGATGGCATCCATATCTCAAGATCAAGCTCCGTGAATGTTACAGACTCTAACTTTGCTACTGGTGATGATTGTATCTCCATTGGCGATGAAACAGAACAACTTTACATCACTAAAGTCACTTGTGGACCTGGTCATGGTATTAGTGTTGGTAGCCTTGGTGGCAACCCTGATGAAAAGCCAGTTATTGGTGTTTTTGTTAAGAATTGCTCTTTCATTAGCACTGATAATGGTGTTAGGATTAAAATATGGCCTGTTTCTCATCCTGGTGTTGTCTCTGACATACATTTTGAAGATATCATTGTGCAAAATGTTAGCAACCCTGTTGTCAGTGATCAAGTTTATTTCCCAAGTGGCAAATGCAACAAATATGTAAGTATCGCGTTTTCATGTCTTGCATCGTTCCTTTTTTTGTCATGCATAGATGTTATACATGGTATCAAAGTCAGGCCCATCCTGATTTGTTGTTCACCGATATTGGGCCCCATTTAGAACTGTTCACTCACCAGTTGAGGTTTGGGTGTGCGTGGAGTGTTAAAAAGTCCCGCATCGGTAAAGGGATGAAAATTTGGTCTCCTTATATGAATTTGGACAAACCTCTCCTCAAGAGCTAGCTTTTGAGGTTGAGTTAGGCCCAAGTGTCATATCTTTACAGCACCAAAAATAGATAACCTCATAGTAGAAAGTGTTTTATCCTGGTTATCTGATCGCCCTCACATTGAATCTATTGTCCACAATCTTACTTACCTTTACAAAAGGCGATTTCCATCCCTTGCATGGTGACCTCCTAGTCATACATACCAACAACGACTCTGAATTTCTATTGTTACACTAAACTTTCATGCATCCAACTCATCATTCTTTATAGCGTCTTTTGCAGTTGCCTTCATAAGTGAAGATTAGCAAGGTGACATTCCTAAACATAAAGGGTACATCAAGAACTCAAAGTGTAGTTTTACTACTTTGTAGCAAAGGCTCACCATGTGAAGGTGTTGAAGTTGGAGACATTGACATTTCATATAGTGGTAAAAAAGGACCAGCAAAATCAAGTTGTGAAAATATTAAGCCAAATTTCAAGGGAAAACAGAGTCCAGCTGTTTGCTCTGCCTTTGCTTCTTCCCCTGCTTCTGCTTCCGCTACTCCTACTTCTTCTTCGTCTTCTTAATTGATTTTATTTTTGAGTTCTATTGTAAGTTCAAGTAATTTTTTTTTCATATGATCGGTGAACTTACAATTTTTTCTTCGGAAAATGGTCAAAAATACCCTTAAACTATTCGAAATAGCTCATATTTATCCCTAAACTATATTTCGGCTCAAAACTACCCTTTCCATCAAACTATTAGGTCAAAAGTGTTTTTCTTATTAACGGAAGTTGTTAAATGCCATGTGGATGCCAGATTGCACGCTAATAGGATTCCACTGCCTCATAGACTAAAAGGAAAAGGGTCAAAAATACCCTCAAACTATTCGAAATAGCTCATATTTACCCTTAAACTATATTTCGGTTCAAAGCTACCATTTCTATCAAACTATTGGGTCAAAAGTGCCCTTCTTATTAACGGAAGTTGTTAAATGCCATGTGAATTCCATGTGGATGCCACATTGCACGCCAATAGGGTTCCACTGCCACATAGACTAAATCACTAAATTTTGATTACTTTTTTCCCCTCATTTCATTATTTTCCAGAAACAATTTCACCCACTCTCCCTCATTTCGCGGCTAGGGTTTCACAGTTTTCTTCGTCACTGGGTTTTAAAGTGGATATTCGTGGTTGTAGGTTAGTAAATCTTTTTTCTTATTTTATTATGTTTACAACCACAAATATCCACTTTGAAACCCAGCTCCGAAGAAAGCTATGAAACCCTAGCCACGAAATGAGGGAACAGTTGTGAAATCCTAACTATCATGCTTTGAAATCGCAAACATACTGAAATAAGAAAAAAGATTTACTAACCTACAATCACGAATATCCACTTTGAAACTCAACCCCGAAGAAAGTTATGAAACCCTAGCCGCGAAATGAAGGGAAAGTTGTGAAATCATAACTATCATGCTTTGAAATCGTAAACATAATAAAATAAGAAAAAAGATTTACTAACCTACAACCACGAATATCCACTTTGAAACCCAGCCACGAAGAAAACTGTGAAACCCTAGCTGCGAAATGAGGGAGAAGGGGTGAAATCGTTTATGGAAAATAATGAAATGAGAGGGGGGGGGGGGNGGGGGGGGGGGGGGAGAGTAATTAGGATTTAGGAATTTAGCCTATGTGGCAATGGAACCCTATTGGCATGCAATGTGGCATCCACATGACATTTAACAACTTCCGTCAATAAGAAGGGTACTTTTGATCCAATAGTTTGATGGGAAGGGTAGTTTTGAGTCGAAATATAGTTTAAGGATAAATATGAGTTATTTCGAATAGTTTAATGGTATTTTTGACCCTTTTCCGTTTAGTCTGTGGCAGTGGAACCCTATTGGCGTGCAACATGGCATCCATGTGGCATTTAACAACTTCTGTTATTAAGAAGAACACTTTTGACCCAATAGTTTGACGGGAAGGCTAGTTTTGAGCCGAAATATAGTTTAAGGGTAAATATGATCTATTTCGGATAGTTTAAGGGTATTTTTGACCCTTTTCCGTTTTTTCTTACTCAATTTACTAAATCAATTTTGTAAGTATCATTTAAATCTATAAATTTATGATTTGAGAATGAATTTGAGTGGTTGGCTATCAATTACTTTGAACCAAATCAAGGAGAAAGAACTCGTTGCGATACTAGAGCCTTTTAACAGAAATGACATTTCAGTTAACAAATAATAGGATGAATGAACCGATAAAAATGAGCCAAACTTTTAACGGATTGCATAGATGAGTCTTTTTTCATAATTCAATAACATGTTTAAAGCCTTTTCCGTTTATAATATAAGTACAACATCATGTAAAAATGAATGACAACAAATATACAGGTTCAAATCTTGTATAGCTATATATATATATATATATATATATATATATATATAGGTTTAGAATTAAAGTTGAAATTAACCACATTTGTCCCTTTTTAATTATTATCTTTTAATATAATTTAGTTTATATTTTATGTTTGGACATCTATTGATCTATTTTTAAGTATTGTATTTTAAGTTTTAGTTTTGATTTATATTAGATATATTTGAGAGATTCAATATTATTATTTCTTCTTGTATATTTATATTTTTTTCAACATGCAAAATATAACTTTGATTATATTATTGATTATTAACATGACCGAAAAAGCGAATTGAAAAACGCCAAACTAAATCAAATTTATTTGAGTTTGGGTTGGATTATACTTTTTCAAAATAAAAAATCAGAACAAATAATACTAAACCAAATCGAAAAATCGAATGCACACTCCTAAATCTATAAAAATTTCAAGTGTTAGAACTTTGAGTGTTAATTATGTTATCGCTTCCATTATCCTGGGTCTAAAGCAAAAAATTTATTATTTTTAAACATAATGTGTAATATATATTTTATACATATATTATTTGGTACGGTTAAATATGTTTTCAATTAATTTTTATAAAATAAAAAACCTTCCTAACTATTCGGTACAATTATAAACTTATATAAAAAATATCAATTTTATTTGATACAGTTCAATTCGATCAGTTAAATCAATTTTTTAAAAACAGTTGACACCCCTACCATCCCAACAAGTCCCAAATAGGTATATAATAAAACCAACCCAAAGTTTCAATACACATTGTTGACATAAAATCGACAGAGGCTTAGAAATACTCTAATTTTTTTTTTGGTAAGATTAGTATTTGTATAACTTCCACAATAATGTTTGTATTTTTAAAAAATTAAAGGATATTCTTAAAAGAGAAATACAAAAGTGAAGATGTTGACTAAAAAAAAACTCTAGACTACTAGAATTTTCCAAACAAGAAGAAGTTCAAGGACAACTGTTACAACTGTGGATAAAATAGACACAAGTTTATAGACTGTTGTGTCTCAAAGGAGGACAAGAAATCCAAATATCTCACAAAGACTTAATGAGATTGACTTGTGTGATTGCGCTCTGAATGCAACTTACTAGGAAATTTCAAGAAATAGTTATTTCATATTCCCAAAATAATACACAAATTTATTTTTTATTGCACTTCTAAACCAAGTAAAACGGGAAAGTGGAGAATCATAGTATCTTAGTTGGTTACATGAACTCTCATGCACTTAGTTGGTGAGAGTTTGATTCCCCATCATATAATCCCCTCTTTGTTCCCCTATCCCTACCCCTATTCAGTGGTAGAATCAAATTTCGACCAACGTGTGTCAAAACATAAAGAAGTAAAATCGCTTAGAAGCCAAAGAGTGTTATATATATATATATATATATATATATATATATATATATTTATATAACAGTGTAGTTTTTCGACGAAGGGGTGTGTGACTCCGCCACTGCCCCTATCTCTACACTTATGACAGATCCAAGATTTTCATTAAGGGAGTTCGGAAAAACAAAAATATATGTGAGGAATTTGAACTTGATCACCTCAACCACTAAGTCAACCTTTAATCTTATATCCAAGACGTTCAAAATCTTTATACATACATAAAATTTTAAAAATATCTTAAATATATCATGTAATTTTTTATCGAAAATGTTCAAGTGAACCCCTCGCTACCCTCTAAATCCGCTCTTGTCCTACCCCCAATTTAAAAAAAAATTAGACCATGTATAACTAATTTCCAACTTCTTCTCCGCAACTCAATCTATGGTTTAAAATAGGTGGAATGTTTCAATTGTGCCAATTTTTTACACTATAAAAAGGCTTCAACATTCACTTTACAAATTCATAAATTGAAGTATATATTACCCCAAAAAACTTCAAAAAAAAAAAAAAAAAAAACTTCAAAAAAAAAATGGATATGAAATTAAAGTTGGTTTATTTTGGGTTGGGTGTGTTATTTCTAGCGCATCTTGGAGAATCTCAAAATGCAACTTTTGATATAACTAAATATGGTGCCAATGCCAATGCTGATATTAGTGAGGTAAGTCATGCATTTTTTTTCTCTCATTATTTTGTTGATTTCAACCTACTATATACCTACTTAAAAAAAAAAACCATTTTGTTTTTAAATGAGGAATAAAATAAGTACGTTATTACACCGAAGGATGTGGCCTAGCCAAGGGCGGAGTTATGTGTATGAAAACAGATTCAGTTGAATCTCATTCATTTGAAAATTATAATGCATAAATAAGACAAAAATGATTATAAATCGTTGAATGTCAGTTACATATATAAAAAGAAGATAGTGTAGTTGCAAACGGAAATCAAAATTTTCTTTAGGTCATAGGTTCAAATCTCAAATGTAATATATTTTGAACCCCTTTATTAATTTATTTGACTCGGTCACGATCAAAGTCAAGTGATTATGAAGTGAATTAAAATCATGTAAGATTAAGTTTACAATCAAATCACAGAATTTATATGCCTAAGTCTTGAATGACAGAGTTATTCAATATCTGTACCGGTAAAATGTAGCATGCATATGTCATATGACATAATCAAATTACACACAAGTTGATCAGACACCACATCAATATAAGAAGAAAAAACAAAGCTAGCACCTTACAATATCTTCAAAACTAACTATACAATATATTCTCTCTTCATCTTTTTTTCATTTTTTGGTGATGAAATTTTTTATTATTATAATGTTTAGGCTGTGGGGAAAGCTTTTAAAGAAGCATGTGCATCAACAAGTCCAAGTACAATAGTGATCCCAAAAGGAACATTCCAAATGAATCAAGTGAAATTAGAAGGACCATGCAAAGGCCCTATTGAACTTCAAATTCAAGCCATTTTGAAAGCTCCTTCAGACCCTAATGCAATCAAGGTTGGTGAATGGTTAACAGTCAACAAACTTGATTTCTTCACAATGTCTGGTGGTGGAACACTTGATGGTCAAGGTAAAGCTGCATGGGAATGCAAACAGTCCAAAAAGTGCACCAAGCTTCCCAATGTAAGTCCAGATGTTTCTGTTTGATCAAACTTTCAAAATCTATTTCGTCTGATCGGAAAAAAAACATTTGGAAAGAGTAATAGTTTCTATTTGACTACTTTTTTTCTGAAAATCTTTTTTACTTTACTCAGAAATCAACGTTTGACCATGAAAATTCTGAATACAACTAGAATTTTTTTGTTTTCAAATTTACCCTAAACCTTTTATTTTATAAAAATAAACTCATTTTAATTATATTTCATGTTTTTTTTTAAAAGAAAAAGTACAATCAAACAATCAAATATTATTAATTAATTTGCAAAGAGTATGTAGCTTGTATATGAGATCTAATCTATGACAATATGTGTGACTATCTCTACTTTGACATATTACTCTTTTATAGCAGATTTGATTATATATTTTAGGTAATTAATTAATTAGTCAAAAATTATTTTCACGATCAAATGCCCACTAACTAACTCTATTTGTTTTTTATTTGGTGTAGAATTTGAGCTTCAACTCCCTCACAAATTCCATAATCAAGGACATAACAACATTGGATAGCAAATCATTCCATGTGAATGTTAACCAATGCAAGAACTTAACTTTCATTAACTTCAACGTCAGTGCTCCGGCTAATAGCCCGAACACTGATGGGATCCACGTGGCGAGAGCAAGCTCTGTGAATATCACAGAGTCTGCTTTCTCCACGGGAGATGATTGCATCTCCATTGGCGATGAAACGGAACAACTTTACATCACTAAAGTCACTTGTGGACCTGGTCATGGTATTAGTGTGGGTAGCCTTGGTGGAAATCCTGGTGAAAAGCCAGTTGTTGGTGTTTTTGTTAAAAATTGCACTTTTACTAGCACTGATAATGGTGTTAGGATCAAGACATGGCCTGCTTCTCATCCTGGTGTTGTATCTGATATACATTTTGAAGATATCATTGTGCAAAATGTTAGCAATCCTATTGTCATTGATCAAGTTTATTGTCCAAGTGGAAAATGCAACAAAGATGTAAGTATATATCGCTCGATCGTACATACGTACGTGCACTTTTATAATTATTAGTAGTTCAGATGGTTGAGATCTTTACATTCTTTTAAGTATCGCTCCATCGCATACTAAGTGTTTTACATGGATACTTTTACAAAAATAACCACTTTTTGTTGGGCATAATACATAAATATACCCTTTAACTTAGCCTCATTTTATATGTATGCCCTCCAACTTTGAGTGTGCACAAATAGGATCTTAAACTTGTACAAAGTTGAACAAATAGACACACGAGTCCTATGTGTCACAGTACACGGAGGACACCACGTAGGACACAAATTTCCATATAGGATGCCATGTAGGACGTTTGTGTCTATTTATTCAATTTTATACAAGTTTAAGTGTCTACTTGTGGACACCCAAAGTTGGAGGGCATAAATGTGAAATGAGGCCAAGTTAAAGGGCATATTCATGTATTAGACCCTTTTTGTTGCTTTGTATTTAAAAACTAGCCAATTTGAAAACTTCTTAAAAATTAGACAATTGGGCTAAAGTTTTTAAAATGTGGCCCAATGAATCACATTGAATCTATTGTGCATGGTTTTACTTGCATTTTATTACAAAAGGACTATATTTCCATGGGTTTCGTCCTGGTCTTCTAGTCACATATCGATAAGTTTTTTTTTATCATTACACTAAGGTTTTCTTCCTGATCTATGATCTTCTTCTTTTTTTTCTTATCACCGTATTGAGATGGTTGTAATCTATATAGCTTAATTAAAAATCTTTTATTCGTGCATTGAGAATAGATGACCTCTTGATAAATAGAGTTGACCACTTTATCTAGCTAATTTTCAAAAAATAACCACTTTTATCTCGCCCTATATTTAAGAGTTAATCACTTTCCAACATCAGACCACTGATTTCAAAAGTTGCCCCACCCACTCACCCACTATGCACATACACACACTAAATCTATTATGCACAATCTTAATTACTTATACCTCCTGATCACACGTATAACAATAATTTTTATACATCGATATTTCACGATCCTAATCTAATATTTTTTTATTTTTATTTTTTTAGTTGCCTTCACAAGTGAAGATTAGCAAGGTGTCTATCCAAAACATAAAAGGTACATCAAGAACTCAAAATGCAGTCACACTACTTTGTAGCAAAGGCTCACCATGTGAAGGTGTTGAAGTTGGAGACATTGACATCTCATATAGTGGTAAAGAAGGACCAGCAAAATCAAGTTGTGAAAATATTAAGCCAAATTTTAAGGGCAAACAAATTCCAGCTGTTTGTTCAGCTGCTGCTGATGCTCCTGCTCCCGCCGCGGCCGCCGCGGCTTCTTAAATTAATAATTTTAAAAAATAAAAAAATAAAATTACGATTTTGAATAAAGAAAAATTTCGATGTTTGAGAAAAATAAAAAATAAAAAATAAAATTACGATTTTGAATAAAGAAAAATCTCGATGTTTGAGATTTTATCGTAAGTTTGATTGATTAATTTCATGTATGATCATTGATTTTTTTTATAGATAAAATGTTTGTTTGTTTTTGTTTATTGTTGAGAGATGTATTGTTAGTCGGCCCAAATCAAAATTATCCAAACAATTGTTGGATTAGCTGAATTAAAATGGTAAATTTCGTATGTTTACGCACTTTTGAAATATGTATAACTTAATAAATCCCACAAGTACATTTTATTTCTACTTTTTTCTATTTTTCAAAAATTTCTTCAAATATCAGTTATCCAGAATCATAAATTTTATCCGGATACATTATACAACCAATTTGTTGATATTAAAAATGAAATTAAATATAAAATTAAAACATTTTCCAAATCATGCAAATCAAATTGATGTCAATCTCTCCCAAATAACAGCTCCAAACAATTCAAATTTCAAATTTTCTTCTCTCAAATTCTCTCCCAAATCGTAACAGATTAAAAAAAGTCAATAATTTTATATAGTTATGTACCATATACAAACAAAACTATGAATATGATAAAACTGATTTATTTATAAAACAATGTTGCAGATATTTAACAACATGTTATACATCACAACATCTGATACATTACTATGAATATGATACAAACTGATTTTGTTATAAAACATTAGTGTTTATGTATCAACAGTAATATTTGATAGTGTCTACCGATACATAGCCTTCTACTAGTTGAATAAGACTGGGTGTATGTGTCGGTAGTAAAAGATAACGAAATTTGTAATATTTGTGTATCCAATACATAACTATGAACATGATACATACTAATTTGTGTTTCAATAAATTGGGTTATGTATCAAAACTAATATGTGAAAATGATAAAACTGTAATGTATCATAAAGGTGAAACGAACAAATTATACATTAATTTAAGAATCAAAAGCAACTAGAAAATTAAAAGATCTGAACCCATATGTATCAGAAAAAATGAACAAAAAAACGAAAAAAAAGTCAACAATCTGATTTGCTGAAAGCAAAGAAACAATGATGAAGAAATCCTTCTACACTTTCTCTTTTTCTCTACATCAACTCCCGCAACTTTTTATTTCACTTTCAACAATAGTGTCACCCATGGATCTAGACCCAAAGCCCTTATCGGAGCCACCAACAACTCGACCTTTTCCTCCTTTTTTTGGGCATTTTTTCCACAATCGATTTTGAAGTTGAAGATGCATCATTCGATTAAATTTGTAGATGAAAAAGCTAAAAAAAAAAAAAGTCGACTACCTGATGAAGTAGAAAGAAAAAAACAGATGAAGAAGAAGATGAAGAATAACTATCTCTTCAATAACTTGCAATTGATAAATCAGAAAGAGAAAAAAATTGAAATTCAAAAATAGAGTGATGGAGATAATTGATGATACGTGATTTTAGGCGTGAATAAAGGGGAAAAAAAACTTGAGGTGATGTATCCGAAAAAGTGAGAGAAATTATGGGGGAAAAATGATTTTTCTAATTTTTGGAAATGGTAGGGAATAATAGAAAATATGATAGAAAAGGTTATGTTGTTAGGTAATTAATCCTTGAAATATTCACCTTTGCCTTTTTCGCATCTTTACTTCTTTATATTCTAAATCTCAAGGTTTATATGGAAATTCCTGTTTCGATACTAATCATGATGTGCTCATGTGATGGTAAACCAAATATAGGCATTGTGTCTAACGTATACTACTAGAAATCAGTCAATTTCCATTGGACGACGTTCAATTAGAACAACACACGTTAAAAATGTTTCTGATTGGACACCCCCATCTGAAATTGACTGATAAAATTTTAAACTGCGAGTATATACCAAAAAAATTCATATTTCTATCCCTCCATACCAGATGGCTCTGGCGAAGTTGAGGAAATTGAAAGTAGATGAACACTGGAATAAGTTTCTTCGACTTGAATAAGGTTAAAACCCAAGTCAATAGCAGCCCAAGCAAATAATTGATACATATATACGCAGACCTTGGGAGGGTAGAATGTGCGTAGACCTTACCCCTACCTTGACAGGTAGAGAGGTTGTTTATGATAGACCCTTGGCTCACGAAAAGCAAAAACACAACATTTCTGAAGACATAAGCAGTAACAACAACAGGAACCCACAGGAAATCAACCAAAAAGAGAGAGAGAGAGAGAGAGAGATGGAGAAGTTCAACATTTATTTCTGGACTGAATGCAAATTGTACATTCTTGTTTGTCTCAAATGTTTAGCTTAATGATGTAAGAGATTATACATCGAAAGCAACTGGTTATGGAGAGAAATCTTGTAACGACTCACTCGCTCATTCACCTCCAAGACTTCACGTTCTGCAATTGCAGTCGTTCACACCATTACTTACAGCTCCCTCGTCATTGTGCTTCATCACGTTTGCAGGATTCAAGCCCCATATGCGAATGGTCCGATCATCACCTCCTGATGCCAGCATATGAGGATTTGCTGGGTTCCAACTAACACAGTTGACAGTCCCAGTATGTCCAGCTAACTTCCCGAGGAGTTGTTGTGAGCATCTGTGCCATATATATACCTGAAATATGGTATTAGGTCAAGATCAATTTCTCTCCCCCGGATATATCATTAAGAAAGTATTCTTTCCAGGACAATAAAGATGTCAAAGCATAAACAAAGAAAAAAAAAAGCAGGACGTTGTCACGGGCTGATCTTGAACCTTAAATTTTGATTGTTAATAAAAAAGAGCGAAGGGTCAAAAACACAACTACCGTATTCCTGATGTAGAAAAAGGAAGTTTCTATTCTGGTCATGAAAAAGATGCATTTGCGGTCAAAAACCATCTTAAAAGATGCCTGTCTAATTTGATGATAGTAGAATTGTCAAATTGCTTGAATGTTCAACTAAGCGTACAAATCATAATAACAAAAAGATTTGGCTTCTCAATCAACGAAAGAAGTACCTGTGAATCCTCACTTCCACTGGCGACGAAAGCTTGACGAAGTCCACCAAAGCAAGGCCTTACGATGAAGCGTTTTTGCTTATGGCCTTTATAGATGTGTAAGAGTTTTATAATCCCATCTATACTCCAAAGATGGATTTCTTGATTCAACAGACTTATCAATATGTATCTACCGTCTGCGGACAATACAAATGAAGTTATTACTTCATCCTCTAGAATTATTTGCTCTGTTTTTGATTCCAATCCAACTAACAGTATCACATTATCTTTACAAACAGAGACCATGTGTTTCCCATCACTTGTTATCCCCAAATCAGCTATTTTAGTAACCCGATGGCCTTTCCAACACTGCAGCTCTTTCCCTTCAAGATCCCACATGCTAATGCTTTTGTCAGTAACAGCGCAAAATATCCTTTCCCCATCAGGAGCCCATCCACACGAAATCAAACCAAGACCATTTTTCTCATAAAGATGTATACACTCACCGGAGTCTACATCCCACAGTCTAACGACCTCTTCCACTCCACAGGTGAGAAGCTTACTGTCATCAGGGCTCCATGATATAAAGCACACAGGTTCCTCATGACCAAAAACTTTGTGCTTCAAGCATAACCTTCCATCCAACTTCACCTGCAAAAGGGAAAATAATTGAGAGGTGAATTTAAATCGTCAGTCAAATCTACCATTAAAATTCAGATTTTCAGCAATAATAGCTCACTTTTCCCTTGTTCTCTGAACTACCTCCCCCCCTCCGGGAAAGAGAACCAGAAAACCCATCTGTTTAGATCTTTTACCAAAAATCATATATACCTATAATAGGATTCTTTAGGTCAGAGAATGAATGTTACACAATGTTTAAATGGTATTGTGGGATAGATAAAATATGAATGAACTGAGAATCATTTGGGAAGCAAGACTTAATCATAAAGATGTATTGGTAAAAATAGTTGAGGATATGGTTATCTCGTTAAGACTAACATGGGAAAGAGGACACTCAGAAAGGAATTAGGAAAGATAGCTAGTGTGATGATGAAAAAGAAAGAAGTTGGTATTGTTAGAGTTCTGAAGAGGAAAAGGAGCTACTCTCTCTAAAGGTTTATCAGTTACGGAAATGGACGAAGGACTTTCTACTGTCATACTAAAGATACATCAGTCGAATCTACAAAAAAGAAACATTCCATTTGTGGCACTGCATGGAAAAGTGAAGCAAAAACAGTGCTACTTTTTTCTGAAATTATTAGTTAAAGGAAAAAGATAAAAGTCATGCAAGAAAATTATGGCATTGGGTGCAAAGAGAGAAAAAATACAATGGAGAAAAGTTCAATTAAAAATATTAATAGAGGATATGACAAGCAATAGTCAAGAGGACTTTTGATAAAGCAAAAATTTATTGAGCAATATTTAAGAGCACTTAAACTTACCTCCCATATAATTACTGAACAATCCGCAGATGACGAGGCTAGGTATTTCCCGTTATGAGAGAACTCCAAAAACCAGACTTCATCTTTGTGTCCTTCTAAAATCTGGTGCACGACAAACAATGAAGAAAGGATTAGAGCTCAACGATATCAACAAACCCTTCTCTTATTTCTTTTACATTCAGCTTTTAATAATTGATCTAAATCCCTTCATTCTCAACAACCAAAAAAAGGATCTAAGCCCTTCTACCAATCATAGTCAAGTCAATGATATCATTGTTAAAAGAAGGAAAAAAAAACCTGTGTATGAGGAATATATGCAATCAAGCTCTACACAAGGACACTACAAGAAAAACTCAAACCAAGTCGTCACATATCAAACTTTTCTGCATCATTCTCAAGGACGGGGAAATACATGGGCATACTTTCTTTTTGATATCTATGGAAGATAATCAATAACCCACTTCCACAGGTCTCATTCAAATTTAGAACGTCTAAAAGATGAATCCAAAATGACAGAATGAAGGAGAAGAACACTATAGTGGAATAACTGTGTAGTTCTCATCTATTGACACTGTACATGTTGTTTACTATATGAATCTTAGACTTCACATTTTCCCTCCATTCCAGCAAAGGCAAGGAAGGGATATTACAGTATTGTAGAAGGATTATCGTTGGGAAGACAGCAATATGCCTAGACTTCTATCACAGACACAAAAGAGGTCTAGAGTAGATGAAACTGGATAAATTCTACTTATTCCTGATTGTAGTATAATTTTACAATACAAGCTTGAATTGAGGCACCACAGTGATACCCTTATACACATACTTGTACTTTTGCTGAATAAAATATAGGAAAAACACAATTGACACAATGATAGCATAATTAATTATGGAATAACCAAAAGTTTACACAATAGAAAGCACAAACTCGAAACTTCATCAACACATCACCTGAGACCTATCACTGATATATAAACTTAAACACAGATGGAATAAGTTATTAGGTGATTAATAATGCAATTAACTGACAACCAATCCTGGAATGATAATGCTTGCAGGTTAAACAAGTATCAAGACTCAAATGTGATCTAACCTGCAAAGTCTGAGATGGAATCTGATCTATTCCACAATGGTGATCAGTGAGCAACGACATGTCATTGATTAATGAGTTGTGAAGAGAACAAGACCCCAGTTGAAATTCAAGCCCCTGTTCAACCAGATGGATCAATCTTTTTTTGGGAGGCATGACTGTTGTGGGAAACAGTCCTTGCAGTTCTTCTAGTAGCTTTGTCCTTAATTTTATTTTCATTATTTCTGGACCTGACTCCCCAGAGACAACCTGTTGTGAAGGTGATAGAATGCACAATGAAAGATTGCGGACTCTATCGCTATTTATGCAAAGAGGTGCAATTTCAGTCCTCAATGTCTTCAAAGCATCCATGACTTTTTCTCTGTCTAACAGTTCAAAGAACTTCTGTTCCAGTATCATAAAAGATGCCAACTTCACAATTTTTTCATCCACAAGACCAATTTTATGCAATGTGGCTATACTTTCATCCCATCTCCCATCAAGGATTTGCTGCATAAATAAATTTACTAAAGAGGGGTGCAAAGGTATCCCTGACTCTTCCTCTAGCTGCGCCCCCGCCTTCTTATAGCCAAGAGAATATAACGCCTCGGCTATGATCTGAACTAATTCAACTTTCTTGACTACTCCTTTTCTACCAACAATCTCATCGTCCCCTTGAAATTCCAGAGGACGAACCATCAAGTCACTCAATGGGAAACTTGCAGGATCCCTAAGAAATGTCCCGTTCGAACGATCAGCTGATTCTCCAAATGATACTTTCACACGTTTTGAGAGTGGTTCATCATCCTCTGCACCTCCCATGAAATATATATCTCAGCCCATATGTAACAGCAGATGCATAAACAGATCTGAGAGTTGAGATCACGATCTCAATCCTTCAAAGGAAAAAACACGACTACCTGCATAACACCAGGAAAGGAAAGAACATACAATCAATAAGTTGTAAAGAGCATAACAAGAAAAAATTTAAGTAGAGGATTACTTGCTTTAATGAATCGAAGATATGAAAAATGAAATTGAGAGGAAGACGGAGGCAGAGAGGTAGAGGAAGAGGGAGATCGGTGCGGAGAGGTAGAGGTAGAGGAAGAGGGAGACAGGGACGGAGAGGGAGAGGTGAAAGACACAAACTGATTTAACAAGAGTATAGGTTAAAAGTCATCTCACATTCACATCATCTTCAATCTATTTTATACTAAACATTTTTGTTGAATGCACTCTCAAAACTTAAATTGCTCGGACTTGGGTGTGGATATCCAATACGGGTGTGAATCTAAAGGTCAGATTCTTCATCACATAAGTTTTGAGATTCGGGGTCACTAATTTGAATGTGAATATGGGTGTTGGAGTACGGACAATAAATGTATACTATGACATACAAAGTATACATCTCGATTAATTAAAGCTATGACACTGAAACTAATACAATTTAATTCTTTATAAACACCTAATAGTTTTTATTTGTAAAATATCTCGTGTAATAGCAAAGCATTCTCATGCTTTATGTAACTATGTATATATGCTATAAACCCAAAAATCGAGCCAAATACCTAATCAATCTATACTTCTCGGTCATAGATGTAGTCAAAGCACCCAAGGTAAGTTACGCAAATCAAGTGTGGATCCCACACCCATGTCATGCCAACACGGGTGTGGCAAGGATTTTGAAGAGTCTGAGTAACATAGCTCAAAACAATCCAATGCTGCCAGTTACAATTGGCAAAGAGCTCCCCACCATCGCCTAACCCCACAGAAGTTTGCAATTAAGGAGATTCACTAAGTAAAATGCCGTTAAAAGATCAAACAACTTTTCTTGACCGTGTGACTACCAGAAATTGTTTCTAATACAAATTTGTTCTTCTTGCTTAAGCCCAAATTGAATGTCAAGAGTGTGAGACCTATGTACAAAGCAATAACAAGAGAAAAATATCCATAAACAAGGTTACAATATTGTATTCAAACACCAATGAAGGCAAAACGGCAGAAAAAAAGAGCGTGGGGAGAGACTGAATTAAATGCTTAATCAAGAACTAGCGTAAATTGGATGTTCAAGTTTCCCTTTTTATCAGATTTCATAATTTAAAAAAAATTATCCAAATATAAATATCAAACTGTTGAACAACTTACATATTTCCTTCCTTCCACAAATCCACGTAAAATGAAAAGCCCACTTCTAATATCACTCTTCTTCTTTTATTCTAATTTAGTTCGCCAACATAGATTATTTTTTCCTTTTTGGGATAAAGTTCAATACATAGATTCTTTTATTACTTTTTCTTTTCTTCCATTTTGAACAAGTTCTCATACATAATCCTTCACTCTTTTTTGTATACATAATCAGCCTTTGGTTATCAGCCCCAAACAGGTAGCATTCCCAGCTATTGCTGCCTACCAAGCCAGAATAAGAAACTAGCAACAATTAAACAAACTTCAATTCCTGACCCTACAAGGGAATACAAAACTAAGGCATGTGTTTGAGTGTGTGTCTGCACACACACAAACACACAAGTTATACTTTCATCAAACTTTGTCATCAGTGTCTCTTCCTCACTTCATATCCTCTCAGTAGGGCTAATTGATGCTTAAGTTTCCAAGATGTTGAACTATCTATCTTAAAAGTATAGTTAAAGTAAACATCCGAAGTTCATTAGCCACTGTCAACTTGTTAGGTCATTGCACAGCGACTGACAAGAGTCTAGCCCGCCCATGCAAAGAATGACTTGAGGACACAAAATACACCCACAATGAGCTGGAGTAAATAACAATATCTCTCTCATTTGAAATGCAGAACTGTACACGAGTTGACGCACAACAGAATCAATTTCCCTAAATGCTGCACAACTAAAGCCATACCCTACATCATGCACAAAATTCTGTTGAATAGTTTTGAGCAGAAAAGGTTAAATGTCTTCTAGAAATGGTTGAATGTCATCTAGAAGCTTAACCTATTAGAGAGAGGACATTTTCCTTTTTTTTCTTCAATAAGGCCTGCAACACGGTCAATCATGGGTAGACATGATTTTTTTTTCTTAGGCCAAGTAGGTAAAAACATGTTTTATTTGCGAGTGCCAGACAGACTTGAATTCATGACCTCTGCTTCCTCTGATACCAAGTTGAAGTGTCTGTGCCGCCTCTTTAAAAATATGAGATCATCTAGACTAGGCTTTTGTATGTGTCAATTTATGTTTGCAACAATGATCAACAATGACTAATTTTCAATAGTTATGCTCCTCTAATTTCCTGTTGCATCTAGTATCGCATGCTAAATAACTTAACTTCCACTCCACTTGAAGGTCATAAACATAATCCACACCAGCAACTACTACGGCTAGTGATCCAACTATAGAAATTTGATAAGTAACTAACCAAACAATCCAACACCAGATTTAAGTGTTCACTTCATCAAACTTAGTGCAATCTATGGTCAGAAAAGGCCCTCACATTGTAATGTCTAGTTCATTAAGGTAAATCAGCTGCTAGAGGCGGAACCAAGATTAGCCTCTAAATCCACTCTTGTCAGCTGCTGGGAAAAGACTTTAATTAACTATTATGCCTCAATCTGGAACTAAGTGTTCACTTCATTAAACTTAATGCAATCTATGGTCAGAAAAGGCCAACACATTGTAGTTTCTAGTTCATTAAGGTAAATCAAATACCAGAGACGGAACCAAGATTTGAAATTTATGGTTCCTATAACGACCTTAAGCTAGCACTATAAATATTTTAGTAGATTTTAATATTTATATAAAGTCTTAGCAGAAGCTATCCCTTAAGCCAAGGGTCTATCGGAGACAACCTCTCTACACTCTACCCTCCCCAGACTCCACTTTATGGGATTTATACTGAGTATATTGTTGTTGTCATCTTAGCAAAAGCTACTGGTTCACGTGAACCTATAATCAGCTGCTAGGAAAAGACTTTAATTGACTATTGCACCTCAATCCTGAACTAAAAAGGATCGGCTTTATGAATCGTCTCTATCTATTTCGCTCCCTTCAATCCCATATCTATGACAATGAGTAAACTTTTTGTCCCCAAGCTAATACAGAAACACATTTTACTATATACAAACTCATAAACTTCGAAATTAGCATAAAAAGCAGGATTTAAGTTCTTCAAAAACATAATCATTTTAATTGATAAGCAGATTACATCAATCAACTAGAAAAATAAATAAAAAGCCAAATGACAAACAATCATTAACTTCCAATGAATAAATTCAAACATATAATAAATACTTACAGTTACACCAAACTCCCAATATCAATAAATCAAGAATCAAACAAAACACAAATAAATATCAAAAAAAAAAAATTACCACAATAGATTCGCTTGAAATCTTCAACACCCAGAAATTAAGTAACGCTTCAGATCAAAATGGGTATACAAAAAGAGAAAAAAAAACTGAATTTGTAATGGATATTACCCAAAACCAAAAAATAATTATAAAAAATTGTACTTTTCCCTCTTATTTCTCGGTATTTAGATGAGTAACCAAAATATGGATTTAAAGAGGTAATACAAAAAAAAATTAAAAAAATAAAAGAGAAATATGACTGACTGTTCGAAGCTTTTGTTAATGGCGGTTTCAGTTGAAGGGCATATTGTTGTGAAGAAAAATGGTGGAGAAGGTGACTTATTTTATTTTTAGTATATATATTTTTGCTATGTTTTCTTATTTTACTGGGAAACAAACTCTCTACCTTTATAAAATAACGATAAAGTGTGTAAAATACTCTATCTTTTCAAACTTTACGTATGAAATTTCATTAGATATATAATCACGATAACTTATGAATATTAAAATAAATAAAATTTTGATAGAAATGTTCGAAGAAAATCAAAAAATTAAATTAAATTGGAATAAAGAGATTAGTAATTTAGTTTGATATTTTAAAAAAAAGTTATAATTTGTTTAATTCGATATTAATTAAGAAGTCAAATTAAAATCAAACAAAATCAAAAATATACATGGAGATCTTTTTTCATGATTTTAAATAGGGAAAAAAGTCTGAAATATATTTGAATTTTGATCAAAATTGTTGTTACAATATCGAACTTTGGAAAAGACCTTTTACCCCTATGCACTATTTAATAATATATTTTAAGGTATATATGTGTCCACGTGGACATCATAAATATTGCATCATTATAAATAATAATGTGTCCACGTGGGAACAAATATACATTTAAAATACATTATTAAATAGTGCAAGGGTAAAAGGTCCTCCATAAAATTTGGTATCGTAACAACAATTTTGGCCAAAGTTAAAGTATTTTTCAGACCATTTCCCCTTTTAAATAATATGACTTAATTTTAATTATGTTTATTTTCATTATTTCTGGTTTGATTTATGCATTTCATAACTTTTATTTTTATTAATGTTAGGAGTATATTTTAATATAATGTCATGATTCTTTTTATATTTTATAGAGAGAAATATTAAATACTTATCATATATTATTAAAATAAAAATATATTTAAAAGAACTTATATCAAAATCTTAACTAAAAAATAAATAAACCGAATACAAAAAACTAAAGTAAAAGCAAGATAAAAAATGAAATTTATTTATTTGGTTAGAAAATAAGTTATTTCGAAATGAGTTATTTTCAAGATTGTTAATTCATCTTGTTGTTTGGTTAGAAAAGTGGGAACAAGTTATTTCGATATGAGTTATTTTATTTTGATTGTGTGATCGATATACTCCCTCCGTCCCATTTTATACGTCATATTTTTACTTTGCACTTGCATAAAGAAATGATGTAACTTTACCCTTCTATCCTTATTTAATTTTTTTGGAACTCGAGTTTTCAATCAATGAATATGAATTAATTTATTTTGATTAATTAATTAATTTAACCAAGGAACATGAATCATTTACTTAGTTTTTCTAAGTTGATCAAATGTATATTTTCAAGGCTAATAACTCACCAGGGTAAAAAAGGAACAATATGGTAATTTATGCATTGATTTTATGAAATGACAAGTATAATAGATCAACTATTTATAGAAATTGATGACATATAAAATGAGACGGGGAGTAATATGAAATAACTAATTCAAGATAAGTTATTCGTGATTTTAATTCAATTAAGTATAAAATTAATTACTCTCGTACCAAACGAACTTAAAAATGAACACGTAAAAGTGAACGCCGAGTATTAAATAGCAGCTAGAAAGTAGTCAACAAAATTATTTTACCTTTTTAATCTGTCTTTATCGTAATTTCTTATTTTCGTCGGACTTCTATTGTTTCCTCTTATGAGAAGCGCCGGAGATCGGAATCTCGTTTTCCGGGTACATTCTCTCTCTACATTATAGGTACTTTCTCTCTCTAAAATGTAGCAGGGCATTGGGTAAAGCTAATTCATTTTTTGGATTATGTGTAATTCGTTTCGATTTCTTATAAATGATGAATTTTAGCTTTGTTTCCTAAATTGGGTTTAATTTGAGCAAAATGACTAGTTAATTACAAGTAAAGTTGGGATTTTGAATGAATTGGGGTTGATTAGAGCAAAAAAAATAAATTAATGGATGTTTCATTTGTTAAATTGATTGGTTGATTGATGGATAAATATGAAAGCTCAGGGAAATCTTAGTAGCTCAGTTGATTGACTACGTTAGTTTTCACCTCGTTGGTGAAAGTTTGATTCCCCTCCTGATTTCCCATTCCAACCCCCATTTTTTTAAAAATAAAATATGAAAGCCTATGAATTTCTTGTGTTTTTCAACTTTAAGATGTTTTAAATTTGATACATTTGGAACAGCATTATCAAATCTTGGAAATAAAGGAGAAAAAAAATGGGTGTGAAGCAAGCATTAAGAGCTATTGATGCATTTCCGCGGGCTGAAGAACATTTGTTGCAGAAAACCAAGTTTAGCGCCTTCGGTATTTGATCTTAGTCCTTTTTATTTTTGTGATTTTTTTTGGTTTACGAAATGGACCTGCATTAAGTGGAATGAATAGAGATGATTGCTATAGCCAACCTTGACTAATTTGAGAATGAGGAATAGTTTATTGATTCTCACTATCCATTCGTAATTGTTTTTAATGAGATAGGCTTGCATCTAGAATTCATATTGCTAAAAAGGACAGGCAAGTGTACAATGCATCCCGCGTTAACAGTGTTTGGGTAAGGGTCGCATCCCAAGGGATGTGATGTAGACAATATTAGTGGTTGGTTCCACGATTTCATACAGCTGATCCAACCAATTTGCGATTGAGGCATAATTGATCAAAAACGAAAAGTCTTGAAAGGTTTCATTTACCTTTGTGAGTGGAATGAATAGAGAGGAATCTTATAGTCAACCTTAACTAATGTGAGAATGAGGCATAGTTGATTGATTCTCTGCATTCTTAACTGCTTTTACTGTAATGGGCTTGTTCTAGAATTCATATAGAGGCATAACTCATAAGTGATCAATTCCATGTATTCAGTCTTACTCTTCTATTCACTTTATGTGGGAACCTAGGAATTGTTTTGTATTTATTTGGATGATCACGAGCTAGTTTCTATGTGATCATCAAACTTAGGAAATGATTATAAGAGAACATTTTAAGCCTTCAAATAAAGTAGTAACCTTTTTCTTTGTATGATTGCTGTTCAGAAACGAAATGTCTTGAAAAGTTCTATTTATCCTTGTGAGTGTTAGTTACAGTTTCACCTTTATGCTTTGGCCATCTTTGATTTCTTTCTCTTTGGTTCTTTAGTTTTTGATAATATAATTTAGATGACATGATTTGTGACTACTCCTATTCTACATAATATTCTCATAGCAAAACATTAAAACTTAAATCCAACAATTATTTAGTACACTCTTGGCTCATTGTTAGAGGATGGGTTTAATTCTTAATTACACTTTCCATCTTCATCAAGTATATGGAGTTTTGGTTGATATTGTTTTGAAGAGGTGCATGCCTGATAGTTGTGGAGAATAGGCGAATGATGTGTTCATCAATTGTTCTCTCTATTATCTAGAGTATTGCCTTGAAATTCAGGCACTTTACTTTCTAATTTCTCAAACTCATTCCTCCTACTAGAAAGTAGAAACCATATGGCCTTGTCCCACAAGCACTTGGCCTTGTTCTTGGTCTACCGTTGATTTTCCTCCACAGATTCCTTGCCAAAGGATTATTCGATGGATATGGCGTATGGAACCACTTGCTTCTGAGTTATTGGCTTGATTCCAGTACGCAATCCTTGGAACATCAATTGAGGAAGCTAATCCCAAAAGAATGAGAAAATCAGTTAGATATTGGAGATGCTTTAGCTGATTTTAGGTAGATTTATTCATCAGCTATTGGAACTCGTTTGATATGTAACTTTTCATGTTCTACAGATGAGAGTATTAGATATTTGAATTACTGACTTTTCTTAGTCACTAGATGACCATGACACTTGATTATTGTTGAATAGCAGAACTTCCACTCCTTATCTGCCACCCTCCCCAATTGTTTTTCTCATATTTTCATGATGATTGGAATGTTAATAATAGAAAAAGATAGCTACTTTGCAAGTAACAGTTTACGAGGATGCAACCTATTGATGGTGAATGCCCTACTATTTATGTGGATGAAAAGTGAAGTTGATCTTTACTTGATTGGTGCTAAACGCTACATATTTGTGTGTTATCTGTGTTACCTTTACCCGAGCGTTACTGTGACATATCACAGGCAATTCTCTCTAACATTTTCACTGATTTAGCATTACTTTTGGATGAACATGTAGAAGATTTCTCGCTTATTTTGTGTCTGTATTTTACTTGAGTTTCATTCCTTTACTAACTTTACTCTTTCTTCTTTTTAATTACCAGTTTCCATTGTGGGGCTGCTAATTATGGTAACATTGTTCTTGCATGAACTGAGTTACTATCTTAATATATATACTGTTCATCAGGTAGTTTACATCTATTTGATGAAATCTTCTTCAGGTTTAGCTTAGTCTATCTCATTTGAAGCTTGTGCTGTGAATTTCATCTGTGCAGATGTCTGTAGACTCGAGACGTGGAGAAAATCTTCCCATTCACATAAATATGACATATCCCTCTCTACCTTGTGATGGTAGTCAATATTCTCTACTTGCAGTCCGTATTTGTTTATTTATTTTAATTTGAGTTTGCCTTTTCTTTGTTAATATTTTTTTCGTAATGTTTCAGCGGTTGATCAATTTATTCTTTTTGGTAGTTCTTAGTGTGGATGCTATTGATATGTCGGGGAAGCATGAAGTAGATCTTGATACAAACATATGGAAGGTAATTGGTCTATTGTGACTAATGAACAAATTTCGCTGCTCATCGAACTGAAAACTAAACAAGAATGTTTTGTACTACAGGCACAGGGTAAGGCATAACATGGTTAGATTGTTGCGCGTTTTAGTAAATTGTGTTTCTTACTGTTTCAAAAGAAAAAGAGGCTGGGATCATAATGTTAATGTTGTTGGATTCTAGTTAAAGAAACTTTTATGCCTTAGATAGACTAAGTTTTATGGGATGAATCAATTTGTTATAATGTTATCAGACCTACAATCGTCAACACAATTATTCTGGTGCCTTCCCAGTCAAAAGTATTGTAAACATAAGTTTTATTTCTAGTTTGTCGTATAGCGATTCTTTTTCTACCTTTTTTTAGCGTGTCAGGGAAATGGAAGAAGAAAAGGATTGTTCTGTTTTTACTATATTTTTGGATTTCACTTTAGTTTTTGTTTGTTTTCTTCTAAGAAATATTTCTAAATTTACTGGTTATCTAGTCACTGGTTCTCTTTTTTTTTTTTTTTTGTGTGTGTGGGGGGGGGGGGGGGAGGTTTGACTTTATTGTATCCAAAACTTGCAATCTTGTCATCGGTACTATATAGTGGCATCTAAACAATTTAACAAATATACAATGTCTTCAGTTTTGATGGTTATGACTTGCAGCATTGCTTATGCATGTTTCGATTGTGGGTAAGATACTTTGATTCCAATTCTAGTTTGTCACAATTACTTATCCTCCTCTACAATTTCAAAATTACTTATCACAATTGGCCTTTTTACTTTTCTTGTATTTCCCGTTAACAGTTCATATTGGCTTATAACTTTATATTATGTCAGTAGCTTCGTAAGCTGGATTGTTCGTAAAAGTGTTAAGGATCTTTTAGCAGTACTAAGCAGGAAACTTTTTGTGTGGATGGTTTTTCCGAAATACCAATAACTTATAAGCTTAAGAGATGTAGTGTAGTTATGAAAATGAGAGAGGCGGTAGAGGCCTTGTACTAGTAAATTACAACTCTGCTGTAGTTTTCCCAAGAAAAAATGTAATGCCTCACAATATGTAGGACACTTATTATAGTTCCCTACCTGGTCTCTTGTTGTAACCTGGCAATTAGGAATGTCAGCGTAATTCACCCAACATTTCTATTCTTAACTTGGTATTAGCAGGCTAGAACTTCTGGAAGTCTTAAATCTTACAAATCTGAATAGGTGTACCTCGGCATCCACACCTTCCCAGTTTCATTCTGTTAGTCAAGCGAACTTATCCTTGCAAGCTTTGTAACATTGGAGCAAATTATGAAGATATTTGCTATTTGTCTTCTATTTCATGTTTATAGTATTTGCAATTTTCTTTGTCTACAAATTGGCATTTGTTTTCAGAATCAATCTATACTCTATAGTGTATGCATGCCCAGGCATATCCTTTTTTTTTTTCATGCCTTTTTTGGCAATTAAGTTTGAGAGTTTTTGCAGCTTCGCTTGAACAGTGATGGCCATATCACTGGCACTGAGTATTTGTCAGACCTTGTTGAGAAGGAACATGAAGCTCATAAACATGGTAATGCATTTGGTTCTTCTGCATTTGGGTAGTAGCATTAGCTTAACTCTCTGTTTCTCTTTATCCGAGTCCAAGTTGTACACTGGTATGCTTTTGCCTTGAACCTGCTTAGTGTGGCCTTGTCTGTTGATCATGTTAATGTTAATTTCTTGACAAATAAAAAGAGCTTTGGTTAGACCTTAGTGACTTCTATCAAATTCTCTCTTTCTGGAATCGGATAAATGGATCCAACTTACAAAGCACAAATAACTTGAGAAATTCCATTTGTTTGGATATATCAGTTGATTAGTTTGTGATCTAGCTTGCATTACACAACTGAGTATTAATCTCCTACAAATTGATAACATGGTTTTAAGTAACAATTTTCACCAGATGCACACAAAGAACATCATGAAGATTCAGACAAGATCCATCTACAGGGCATTGATGAAGAGTCTCAAAATATGATCAAGAAGGTTAAGCAAGCATTGGCTGATGGGGAAGGATGCAGGGTATGTTTTGGTTGCTTTGTATTATGCTTGTTCTTGTATTGTCATTCCCCCCGCCCCCATCCCCCGTTATCTTTTTCACTTTGGGCCTAAAATATGCTGCCACTTTGGCTAACTAAGCGATAGCAGTGTTGCACCAACTGATGCTGACATTGTTGCGTGCAGGTGTATGGCATTTTAGATGTCCAGAGGGTTGCTGGGAATTTCCATCTATCCGTTCATGGGTTGAACATTTTTGTTGCTCAAATGGTCAGCTCTGTTGATATTTTATAATTTTTATAGATTTGATGGGAATACACTATAACTGTTGGAAAGTATGCACTATTGCATTGAACTTTGTCCCATTCTAAGGTATCTATGAGGTCAAATTGTGTAAGCAGTTGTGATCCTTGAAATTAGGGCGGTATAATTGGAAGATGCTAAAAAGAGTTCGTCTAAGAAACTAGGGCAATAACCCTCCCAAAGGTGGGAGAGTTAAGACAGTTCTTTTCGTCGGCTTCCGGTGTTCTATCAAGTTATATATTGGTGGTTCAAGTAAAGTGAAAGCTCTGATTCAATCCAACTTGCTAGTTATTTTGAACTTATGCATGACAAAAGGAAGATTGTGCTGAAGCTACTTTTCTGATTTTGCTCGTCTTTTGATCTATGATAGTTTGTGAAAAAAGTATAGAGAAATTAGCAATACCATATAAAGGAAGTTGTACAGTGAGTTTCTAAATATTTTGTGAAACAAGTTTAGAGAAATTAGCAATACCATATTTCTGAAGTTGGTCCGAGTGCAGAAGCTGATTTCATTTTTATTTTAACCCATATTCTGAAGTACATGAAGTTCTACTCAAAGGTTGCATTTTACAGCAGCGTTCAGAGAATAGCCTTTAAGTATTACTGTTTCTCTTCTTCCAGAGTATTTGCTCACTCTTATTTGCATCCTTTGAAAATGCAGATTTTTGAAAAGTCCACTCATGTCAATGTAAGCCATATCATCCATGAGTTATCATTTGGGCCCAAATATCCAGGTATTCACAACCCGCTAGATGGAACATCACGAATTCTGCGTGGAACAAGTGGCACATTCAAATATTACATTAAGGTTTGTGGAGATCTAATTTAGTTTTTATTTTGAATACATTGCATAGAGTGTTTCAACATAGCCTTGACCATTCTTTCTTTCTATCTTTTTTTCCTTTTAAACATAAGGAGCCTTGACCAACTTTCTTAAAGTGGTGGAATGAACAAACTTGAGCAACTTTCTTTAAGTGATAGAAAGAACTAACTTGTATTTATGGCTGCATGCTTCTGTAATTTGTCTGGATTATTTTGTGGTGTATGATATATTCTTTTCCTGTAATGTGGGGACCTAATTATCTTGTTCTTCACCGATGCTAAATATCTGCAATTGTTGGCCACCAGTGTGAAAAAAAAAAGCAAATTTGTTCTTCTTTTTGAAATCCTGTCCCATGGGCCAGCAGTGGCTTTTTCCACTTTTTTATTCCTTGATGACCTTGGACCAGTAACCTCATGGTTGGAGGTTAAAGATCCTCTCCACTAGGCCAACCCGCTCTAAACCATGTAGGGTGGCAAATCTATAATAAACAAATAAAGTGTTTCCTCTCTAGTGACTTGAACTCCTAGATGGGACAATTTACAAAATAAAGAGGGCTTTGTTCAAGTCTTGCTGCCACTCAACACAATTATTTCCATGTGTCCGGATAAAGGTAAGAAATGAAGACATGAGGAAGTGTGTTGTGGAGTCGAAATAGGTATGTCTCCTTTATAACAAGATTAGACTAGATGAGACGTTCACACAATCTAACACTGTTGGCAAGAAACATTAGTTGAAACATGCATCAAGGTTTGCTTAATTGGATTTCCTTGTGAAGATTAGTCTTGAGTCATAATGATATTTTTCTTTTGGATGTGCTCTCGTGCTTCCATATTTTTACGTTCTGGTTTTTGTCACGTAGGTTGTTCCAACTGAGTATAGATACATATCAAAAGAAGTTTTACCAACTAATCAATTTTCTGTAACGGAGTACTTTTCTCCCATCCATGATTTTGAACGGACATGGCCAGGTGAGTCTCTGCTCTTCTTCTCCCTTTTCCTCTTGCTGTATTTCATTTTTCACTGAATGTCTTTTGCCGCTTTATGCAGCTGTATACTTCTTATATGATCTGTCACCAATTACCGTGACCATCAGAGAAGAACGTCGCAGTTTTCTGCACTTCATCACTCGGCTCTGTGCAGTGTTGGGTGGTACATTTGCCTTGACAGGTTTGCCTTTAATACTTCGCTGTATGATTTAATAAAGGTGAAAACCGCTTATAAGACATAAGTCCCTGCTAATTTGTTTCACACTTCTAGTCGAAATGTTCCTCATTTAATTGAACCGAAGGCTCTTGACTTGAATATCCGTGAAGAAGTGAAAAATCATTTTCCCAGGTGCACGAAAAGTGTTGAGATATGTCTGGTGTGAGAAATTTTAAGTCTTGGGCTTGTCTTTATTATTCCTGATTACCCATAAATAAAGAACTATGATAATTCCTACGGGGAAATCCTTCTCCAATAGTCTCAAGCAAGTGTTTGATTCTCTATTTCCCTGATCTCATGCAAGGCATCTCTGTTTAAACTTTGTTTTTGTTCTGACCATTTGCCTATACTTTATAGACCAGAGCATCTGGAAGTGACTAGGTTTTGATATCATTTCCTGTTATCAAAGTACAATGCCATTTTTTATGCTGATTTGGATTGGGATAGTTTCTCTTTATTACCACTTACTAAGAAGTCTTTCTGGTTATGAATTGACAAACCACTTGATGTTTTTGGCTTATATCGTCTTCAAGTCTTTTTCTTGGCTGGCATTTCCCTCGCAAATTGTTTCTTGCAGAAGAAATCCAACAGTTATTCAGCCTCTGTCAGAAATCTTCAATATGTAGTCGAGCATACTGACATGTTGATATTTGTTGTGTGTAATAGGCATGCTAGATGGATGGATGTACAAGATTCTTGAATCTTTTACAAAGAAAAACAGCAGAACTATTGTGCGCTAAGCATCGAGTCATTGCACTACTGATATGTTCAGGCAAAGCTGAATTGCAGAACTGGTGAACTAGGCAAAAGCTTTAGCAAACAAAGCAGATCAACATCATGTTTTTGAACAAGTTGTTTTTTATCCCCAGTGATTTTTGTAGCACTAGAAGAACAATACACAAGTTTATTCTAGCTGTTTGAGAAGAAAATGTATTATTCATTGGTCATGTAACAAAACCTAGGAATATGAAACATTTTGCTGGCAATTTTGTTCAGTTATTGAAAACTAAAAGCTACATAAATCAACATATTGATATCTTTTATAAAAAAGAGAAGCTTTCTAGTTATAGCTTTTCCTTCTAGATGGGCATTTTTAATGTATGTTATTAGAAAGATTTTAAAAAAATCAAATTTGAAAGAAATGAAGAGACTTTGAAAAGAGAAAAATTGTTTCCAAATATAATAGTAGGCATCAATGTTTTAAAAGACTCTGTTAGGACTCGATCTATGGTGGGGCCATAGCAAAATGCCCCAAGACTTAAGTTTGGAGCTTAGTTACGTAAGACTTACGCCCTAGGTGCTTGACTGTACGTCATAAACAAGCCCAACGCTAGGGATTTGCATTAACAGATCTTATACAAATTATGTGTTAAATCATTTAGTTAACATTGTTGAGTCTTATAATTCTTGAATAAATGAGTGATACTTAATAGTTTTTTAATCTATAGAAATAAGAAGATTGAGAGTAACTTAAATAACAAGTTGTGTTTCGAAACACTTTGAGAGTGATTATATATTACATAACATTTCTTTTAAAAATACAATAGTGAAATTTTACTTTCACTTATCATTAGTCTTCATGTTTTTGTCATGTATCAAAATTATCATATTTTATTATTTAGCTATATTTGAAAGTAATTTTATTTTTATTCATGATGGAGTGATGTTTTATTATAATACCAATAAGTTTTATTGAGTATTTTCTTTTAGGGGATTAAATTGTATAGTATAATAATAAAATATTTTTAGAAATAATAATTCTTTTATTATTAGAAAGTTAAGATGCTAGAGTTTTTGCATCTCATAATAATATTAATATCATTACATTATTTATAATTGTATAATCATGTTGGAAGTTATATTTTCTATTTTTATTTTTTTAAGCCAAAGTTGATTTTATTAAAAACAAAAGAGGTTCAATATTTACAAGGGAATAAGCCCAAAAGTAGCCCATCCCAGAAAAAGGAAAAGGGAAGTTAAATTTTCTATGAGTTAATTATGTTTTTAATTATTTCAAACTATTGATGTGTTTTTATAATTTGATGTAATCAACTTTTTATATTATATTGTCAATTAAGAATTTAAAGATCCATGATGTCTCAAGGCTTACACCTCACCTTACGCTAAGTAAAACGCCTCATCTCATTGCCCCACCTTTTAAAACACTAGTAGGAATAATAGTTCAGAAGAATCACTATTTCCAAGTGCAAAAGAAAAACAATATACTTTCCACTGTAAGCCTTTTCACCTGTTGATTCAACAATTCAATACATCCTAATAATAAGGAGTCAAGGTTTGTCCAAAATTTATACTAAACATTACAACCACTACTACTAGCAAGTACCAACATGATCTCTTGCAAAAAATATTCATTTCAAGCTTGAGATCAAAGAATATAAACATAAAGCGAAGAAACATAACGCCAGCAATGGTGAGAACTTGGTAAGCTATCGGTTACATATAGCATGTAGGTACCTTTAGAGATCAAGTGAATGTTGAAGTGTTATTTTCTACTGTAACGAGTTGTAGCATCACCATCTGCAGCTGCTGCTACTCTACAGCACCTGGTAATCAACACACACACTTCACATATCGGAGTTTCATCTTCACCGTCATCTATTGAGTGGCCACGCCTCCTGAACCAAAACCAAAGCCATTCATTACGTGAGAATATAATCCTTCAGTTATAACCTTGGGAGTCTCCGATGATGGAGGCAACATGATATTTATCAGATCATCAGACACGAACATACTGTCAGACCTCTTATAACATTGCACTATACACATGCTTTTGTGGAACCAATATTTCATGTTGCGCTATATTATATGTTCAGTATAACATCATTTTTCGTATAGCAGCCAAAAAGATATCAGAAAAAATGATGTTATAGAGAGATTTGACGGTAATATCCCCCACCCCCTTAATTTTTCTGTTCCTACGTACAATGAAATGCAGCATAGTATTCAAACAATCACATGCAGTATGTGTCCACGGCTCTGATAGCGTCACATCAACCAATGTGAGTTGACTGCAGTATCTTTGAAAAAATCCATCAGTTGCAAGATGTTTTAATGTCTTTCTGAAAGCATGCTTTCCACGACTACCAAAGACTATTCTAGGAAGGATGATCCCTCCAATATGTGCATCATGACAGACCCAAAAATAAACTGCCCACTACGAGTGTTACATCCTAGACTTAAAACTTTTTTTAATCTTCTTTTCAACATTTTGTGTTCAGTAGTTAAAGTATCTACATGTATTGGAGAATGAAACTTGCCTTGCAACAGAGTTAGAAATAGTTCCTCCCCCAACTCTGATCACCATTCACCACTATCCTTGTCATCTCCGAAGACATCAAAACGGCTTGAACGGTTGTTTCGGTCATAATCCGAATCTCCAAATCTTCTAGAACGGCCTGAACCAAACTCTTCTGCAAAATTAGTCGACCGATTTGAACTTTTGGAGCTTCCAAAATCACCAAAGTTACGGAAACCACCCAAACGTTTTGAGCCTCGTGTGTCTCCTGAACCACCACCAAACTTTCCTGAGCGACCCGAGCTAGGTCCACTAAAGCCACCTCTTGATCTTCCTGAACCAGTTGCGCCGTATCCACCTGTTCGAACAGAAGATGGAGAGCCTTCTCGACCAAACTTGCTGCTCTTATTTCCATAGCCACCAGAACGACCTCCACCTCCATAGCCACCAGAACGACCTCCACCAAAATCACTAGATCGACTACGCATGGTGCCTCCTCCATAAGAGCCAAAGCTGCCAACATCTTTTCCCATTTCACTATACATTTCTGCTGCTCCAGCCTCTACTTTAATTGTTGGGAGCTTTTTTCAGCAAGTACATGCAGAAAAGATAATTTGATGAGACAACAATTCTGTATATCAGAGTAGCATGGCAAGAAAGAACAGGGAAAAACTGTCAGCATCATAAAGGAGAGAAGTCCGGTCACCACAAGCTAGCGAATTTTCCATATTTAAGATTTGAATTTAGGAGATCAACCATCAAGAACTATTAGACGTGAGTATTGAGGAACTGAAAAATATGTCAGCCCAAAACCCAAATGAGTTTCAGTTCAAGATACGGCAACAGGCTTGTGTTCGACTTCAGCAATTCAAGAAAATTAGAAATACCAAAGATTGTCACAACTTATGCAGATTATAATACCAGAAACCAATCATGGTGTAACTACTATGGGCTTAAATTATACGGGAATTTATATATTATTTTATATGGGATAGAAGGTGGAATATGGATTTTAAAACCGGAAACTAAACATGGTATAAAGTAATACCGATTTGCATACCAAGTTTATCTTGGCTTATACCTCAAACCAAACAACACCCTAGAAACAGATCATTATGTGATTACCAGACACAAGCATAGCAACATGAATCTATTGCACTCTCCCTATCTCCATATGTGAAAATGACAACAAATCCAAGTGAGGATTAAAAAGTAAAACTGCAAGTAAGGTATAAGCATCCTTACCTCAGTAAATCTGCATCCGGCATCATGTTCAATACCTTTTACATCCCTATGCTGTTTTGAGGAATGCATGAGAATGGCACTTCCTTTCTTACCAGCACGTCCAGTTCGACCAGATCGATGAACAAAGATCTCTGAATTGTTCGGAAGTTCGTAATGTATCACCTGAGCACCAATATCTCTACTTTAACTTCAGATAGCAAAAGAAGAAAAAGTAAACTGTAATTAAAGAAGACTCAAAAACTTCAAGCATAAACACATTTCTTCTCGTTCTTTTATGGATAACTCGAAAAAAGACATTTTTTTCTTATAGTTATTGAATAATCACCCGATTAAGAATGGAGACTAGGAACTGCTTCCTTCCTTGTACAGCCTTTAAAGCTCACTAGACATGCAGCTATTGTAAAGCCATTTTAGTGCGCTCTTGGTGCACATTTCTCTTACTGATAAAATATTCACTTATCCTGAAAAGGGTTTGTTTGTTTCTGAAAGGGTGTTCAAAAATGACTCTGTAATTGGTGTGAAATTCGTTTCGATATACAATGCTCTCCAGATAATCCTAAAATTCCCAAGAATCTATATGGCACTGCTTATATGTTTATCATAATTTCATTAAAATTTTGTGTCCTACACTTTCTAAGATTCCATAAACATGTAAGTCTATGTTATAGTAACTCCTACCTCAGGTGACGTATGTAGCCATAACTCTTTCTTAGTACCTAATACGGATTTATAGGCTTATCTTCCCTCCCCAGTTTTTCTTTTCATGAAGTGGAAAGAGAAGGTAAGACAAGGAACAAGAAATGCTTGAAACATGGTTAAATAATTAGGTAAATAAAGCATGAAAGACCAACCAGATCAACATTAGGTACATCAAGTCCTCGGGCAGCAACATCGGTGGCCACCAATACATTAAATTGACCTTGTCGGAAACCAGATAGAGTTCTCTCCCTCTGGCTTTGTGAGATATCTCCATGCAAAGCTTCACACCTCAAAGTTCTTTGCATTGCACCCGCCAGCCTATCAGCATCACGCTTTGTTTGAGTGAAGACAATACACTTGCCTCCTTTTGCATGCTCCTGAAGAATAAATATATGCTCAGACTTGAATTTTTTTGGGGAAAAAGAACAAGAAGTCATTTTAATCCTTATGGTGGGAGGCAACATATATGACACTGGATCAATAGGATAAACAAGAACTAGAACTAATAAGAGGCTTATAGCCTGTTTGGCCAAGCTTCTAAAATCAACTTATTTTGGAGAGTACTTCTAGTGAGAAACAGTTTGTTTTTGACTAATCAAATTGCAAAGCACTTTTGAGCAGCAATTGGTGTTTGTCTAAGCTTTTAAAAAATGTTTCTATGAGGTCGTTGGGTAGGGTGTATTAGGTAAAACAAATGCTGGTATAAAGTTTTAGGACAATGTTTGGTTGCAAATTTAAGTCAAATACAAATGATATCAGTATTACTTATACACCAATTCAGTACTATTCTTGTACAAAGTAAACCATGACATTAACAATACCAGTACAATTCTGATACTGATCCACCCTATTCAGTACTATTTATGCAATTATGCAATGCATGTTATTTTTAATACAACAAACCAAACAATCGATAAGAAATAATGTCGGCATAACTAATCCCAGAATAACTTGTCTTCGAACCAAGAGACCGCTAAGTGTATTTTTTCAAAACTGCATGCTCTTCTTTTTTTTAATGACAAAAGTGCATGCTCTTCAAATTAGAACTTTTGGGTAGAAGCTACTTTTTTCAGTTTCTAAGAAACTGCTAAAGCTTGGCCAAACACCCCCAACTTAGGGGTCAAAAAAGCACAGCGCTTTGGGCCTTGAGAAGCTTGGCCAAACAAGCTATCAGGCTATAGATTCATACCGATATTAAGGGTCCAAGAACTGCTGGTTTCTGACGCATCTCACAAGCAATTGAATACAAAGAAATGCCATCAGCTAATTTCTGGTCAGAATCTCCTACCTGCACACACATTTACACATAATCATTGAGCATAGAAAACCTCTAGGGTACTCAACAAAAATAAGACAGTAATTTAGAATAGTGGCCGCACAAGATCAACGTGAATTGGTTTCTTCAAGAACTTCTTAGTAAGTTTCAATATCCAACTTGGCATCGTGGCTGAAAACATCATTGTCTGATGTTTCTGCCTAATATTTTCTAGAATGGTTTCAACATCCTCTGCGAATCCCACATTAAGCATCTGATCAGCTTCATCTAGAACAACAAACTGGATATCTGACAAATTTAATGACCCTCTCTTCAATAAATCAATGATACGACCAGGTGTCCCAACAACAATGTCTGTTCCCCTGTCAAGAGTACTCATTTGGCGTGAAATGGGGACCCCACCATAAACACACAGCGTATCCAAAACAGGAGCAGACTCATAAAATTCCTTGTCCACCTGGCGTGCAAGTTCTCTAGTGGGAGCCAAGATCAATGCTAAAGGGTTTCTTCCCCGTCTGTATAGTTTAAAACAACCAAAATATTAATTCAGTTATAACAATTTTAACATTATCAACAGATAAGCAGAATCTAACAGTCATCAATAACTCGAGAAAATGACAAAATGGTCCCTTATCTTTGGTAGTAAGTTTTAAATAGTCCTTTAAGTATCACTTGAGCAGTTTTGATCCTTTAAGTTAACCCAAACAGAGCATTTTTTTGTCTTTGTTGGATATTAATCAAACTCTGATTGTTAAATTGTACAGAAATAATGAAAGTAGAAAATATTTAGAACTCACATTTAGAAGTACAAATTGTGTAGTCTATGTTATATTTTGTCTATTTCAAGAATTTGGTGCAATTTTTGTCTCTGGTGTAGGTTTTTATGTTGAGATTTTTGAAATTTTGACAGAAATTTCTGGTGTTTCTGGTTAGAAAAGATAATTCACAGTTCTGATGAAATTTAACAATCAAAATTTGGTAAATATTTGACCGAGGCCGGAAGTGCTCACCTCTGGTTGTCTTAAAAGGATCAAAACCCTGCAGTTATTACTTAAGGAACTATTTTGAACCTACTACAAAAGATATGGGACCATTTTGATCATTTCCTCTCAATAACTCTTTGACAAGCTTAAGACAAGATGATGTTTTATGTTGCTACCATATCTTTTTCTTATTCTTTTTGAAACTGAATGTTGCTACCATATGACCTATTATTAAATAAACCCCACAAAGAAAACAGAGTGAACAAACCCCTTTTTTCTGTTGAAGCGAATGATCTTATCCATGATTGGAATGCCAAAAGCTAGTGTCTTTCCAGTTCCAGTTCTAGCTCGGCCAATCATGTCTGACCCCTGCATTGCTGGTTCCAAGACAGCTCTCTGATAAAACCCAAAAGAAAAAGAATCCATCTTGAATCAGAAACTTTTTCATAGACTTCCAGTTTTGATCAGAAACCAAAACCAAATGAAAATATGTCTATTAGAAGACGAAGATTTAGACCTCTTTTCCTTTATACGGGGGAGGCCGAAAACAACATATTAATCGAAGCATATAAGACCAAAACACAAACCAGAAAGCTCGCCCAAAACAATTGACAAAAATAAGTAAGAAACGATCTTCCACACCTGACATACCTCAATGTTCTTTACAAGAAATCACTAAGGGGGTTGTTTGTCCATGAGAATTATCCACTTTTTTCAACCAAAAAAAAAACTTTATTCCAAACTAGTATTTGGTTATAAAATTGCACAAATCGAACTTGGAATTGGATTCCAAATTTGCAGAGGTGCTCAACAACAACATACCCAATATAGTCCCACTTTTGGGTCTAGGAAGGGTAGAGTATACACGGATCTTACCCCTACCACAGAGGTAGAGAGGTTGTGTCCGATAGATCCGCAGCCAACGAAAAATAGTCCAAAGCAGTCCAAAAAAAAACACAGTCGGACACACAACAGCTATAGTAAGATAGTAACAAAAACAACAGATAGCAACACAACAGAACTACAACAAAGTAATATGATAATCGAAGTACAAGAAATAGCAAATAGTAAAAGAAATCGAATTACAAGAAACTACATGAGCAATACTACAACTATTAGTATGGACTGATATCAAAACAAGGCACTACAGAGAACTTCCCTTAAGCTTAAATTACGAGTATTTTTTTTTCTCTCAAACACATAAAAATAAGAGTTAAAATGCTTTCTTTTTTCTCATATACAAATGACATGTATGCAGAGAACCTCCAAATAGGCAAATAAGTTTAAGCTACTCTTTCTATACACAAATATAGCAAAATTAGTACCTAAAAATGCAGTCTTTTTTCAAAAATAAAAACTATAACAGTTTAAAACACCTGAATTGGAAAAAGACTAGTAATTCCCCTTTGTGCCAAAGCAGAAACAATTTCCTCAGAAATCCCAAGTTTCGAAATCTCAAGCCCTTCTTCACAATCCTCTTCTAAATCCACCATCGCCATTGCCGTCGCCGTCGCTGCCTGCAAACAACAACCACCCCCATGAAACCCCTTAACACTATACCCAAATTTACCATCAACCCAGTTCATTGGTGGTGCTGATATGGTTAAAGAAGTGGTAAAGCTGTGAACTTGAGGTACTGGGAGGACATTTCTGGGACTAAATTTGTCACTGAAGATATGGGAAATGGAATTAATGGACACCCTTTTTGATGTTAGTGAAGATGAAGACTTTCTCAGTAGAAAAAGACTGTTCATTTTGCTATATCTCAATGGACAAGGGAGAAAAGCCATGTTTTTGCTAGGGTTTTTGCTAGGGTTTATGGATAGGAAGGAAGGAAGAACTAGAGGGAGTGTTGAAGAGATAAGGTTTTCAAGAAACACTCAAAAACCAAATCCAAAGATGAAAGTCTAAACTAGAAGGACTTTATTAAGATAGGGGTAGATTTTTTGGTGTAATATGAGAAAATGACTAAAATACCCCTTAGGTCTAAGACTCTAGTCGTTCGGTTCGCAGATTAAATTATTCGAAAGTGGATATGGAAGCGTATGGGGTGATAAAAATCATGATGTAAATATGAGGTTAAATTCTTTTTTTTTCTTTGTTTATATATAGTTGATAATGAATTTAATTGGTGAAAATCATGTACCACCGCTCTGCCACTAGTGAAAGGTGTGGGGTTAATTTAATTTGTTGGTATGAGTTAAAATAACGTGAGTTTAATTTTAGGGCCCGTGTAGATTTTAGTTTTTCAAAACTGGTTATTTGAGTTGTTAGTGAAGAGTGATACCAATGTGCACTTCTTGTCACGACAACGGCATAAATATGGCCAACTATTAACGGATTGCATGGCGAGTCATTTCTAAAAGTTCGATGACAAGTTAGAGCTTTTTGTTCACTTTGAAATGCTACACTATCATAAAGAAGGAAATAAAGTTAGTACGAAACAGAAATGAGGAAATAGTACAAAGATGTAGTTTATAAATGAAAAGCTTGCCAAGATAGGCAAAGATCGAGTCAAATATCTCTATAACGCCACTCATTTGTTTCCGATTTCTTTCTTTTTTGTTGCTATAGTGAAATGTTAGTATAGAGTATTAGGACTCATAGTCCGTATACTTATAGGGCTCATAGTCCGAGACTTGTAGGACTCCTAGTTATAATTTGTGTTGTACTAGGTTACCTATTCCCCTTACCAATATCCCCTTTGTAGTCATTATATATATATATATGGACAGCGGCTGATTGAGCCTTTTATTACTTCTCTGTACATAGAGAACGTTTGATACACACCATAACATGAAGGAACGATATCACAGAAAACATGGATGTTATAGTAAAATGTAGTAGTTATAAAGGATTATTGTTATAGAGAGGTTGCCGAATGAAGCTAACGTAAATCGAGAGACATAAACAAAACAGAAGAAAGATCACAGATGAAGAAGCACAAAATTTCTGGCAATAGTTCAATAGAAATCAATCATCATTACAAGAACTCTTTTTGTTCTACTTATTTTAGGATCACAAATCACTCGTGTTGTTATCGTATTTGAGGGGTTTAAAGGTAACGCGTTTGCCTCCTTCGCGTCTTAGAATCCTAAGCATGGAGAAGCAAACTGAAGGAACTCATCATTTCTTTCCAATGCAGACAACTCTCCGTCTTCCAAGCTTACGATCACTTCAACTCCGTCCCCATTTTGGTTATCCATCGAGATGAACATATTGATTGGGAAAGTAGAAATATCAACTTGTCTTGGCCTCCCCCATCCAAAATTCATGTCATTTGATGGGAATCTCCTTAAACTACTAAATCTATACATAGGAATATCGTTGTTTGAGGTCCGTTCGTTTAGTTCTCTAGCTATATCAGATACCTTTGAACATAGATACTCTTCTGATTCAATGTATTTGAGCATATCTTGAATCTTCTCTTTACCTTTTCTAAGCTCACTAACTACTCTTTCCCAATTCATCTCTTCCTTATTCGTTGCTGATACAACGAAAGGAAGAATAGCATTCCCGGTTAAGTCTGCTGGAACTAGTGCATCATTACTTGTTCCGCGTTGATCTACTGCTTGTATCAGTAAGGATGGTGTTGTATTGACACATCTGTATAGGAATGCAGTGATTGCTTCAACTGTCGTAGGACGGATTTGAGTTGTGGAATCAGTTAAGGACTTGAGAGATTTTAACTTGGAGGCTGAAAAATGAAACCTTTTTGATTCATTTTTGTATAAAGGAGGATCAGCAACTACTTGAAATGATGAAGAATTTGATGGTTTAAATATTGATGATCCATTAAACAGAGGAGATAGTTTTGCTTCTGAATCGCGCGCTACCATAGACCAGTCCCTTAAGAATTTACCCAAACTACAACCATCACTAACCTTGTGTGAAAGGCATACACCAAGCGCTACGCCACCACATTCAAAATGACAAAGTTTAGCTGCGACTAAACTGTCCGTTGATGGGAACCAAGGATCAAAAGGAAGTACTAGATTATCGATATAAGTACGAGGGTGATCAAAGATACTAGACATTGGACAATCAATTCGGACTATGGATAGATCGGCTCCTATGTCATTACATTCGACAAAGGAGTTGTCTCTTACTTGTCCAGCAAACGGATAGTATGACGTTAGGACTTTGGAAAGGGATTTTTCAAGAACTCGGGATATCTTTGTTGGTTCTGGCATGCTTGTCGTGGTGTTCTGTTTCGGGTAGAATAACAAAGCTGCCATGTAGGAGTGAGTCCCCATTTGATCCATAAGTGAGAGCTTGTGAATTCTATGTGAAAGTGGAGTTGGAGAAGAAGGTTTAATAATCTTTCTTGAAAGTGAAACAAGTCTTGAAGCAGACATTTTTAGTTGAATGAATGAATACAAATGGTTTGTTTAGATGCAATGCCACTTCTAACTCATGATGTTGTATATGTACTAGTCTTGAAATTTGGCAAGCTAGAGGTGTGGCCTAAAAATAGACAAAAAGGCGCGCTAGGTGATTAATTCCCATCTCGTCTAGGTGGATAGAGTTATCCAGTACCTATGCAGATTGAGGTGATCATCTGTATCCCGTAGAATAGTCGAAGTGCGTGTATGGAGTATGGTTATGTCATAATTCATAAACATGATTAATGATGTGAACAAAGCTATTGTTTTCTAGCAATGTGAAAGATTATTGTCATGGAATTGGAAAAGGAAAAAAAATATACTACTCCATTTACTAGTCATGTGTGGATGATTTCTTCTTCATCTCTATGCATACTTCTTTTTGTTCTTTTTATTTATTGGTCGATATTTATTTTACACAGAGTGTTGATCGTTATTAATTTTTTTTGAGTATGATCAAATACATGGTTAAGTGATAAATGTATAGATGAAAGACGTCTTGATTTCGTTAGTTTGATGTAAATACCGAGTGCTGATAAGTTCACCTGATGATGCAAATACCGAGTGCTGATAAGTTCACCTGATGATGCAAATAACTTCTTTTTTTTCTTGAAAACATCTAAAGCTACACTAAGTTTTTAAGTAGGGTAGGTAAAAGACAACACAAGAGTAAAGGCCTATAGGGTGTGAGGGACATGTTATTCATGCTAAAATTAAATAACCTATGGTCTGGAGTTTGGCCAAAAAAAATTTAAAATAATCACTAGCCTTTTGATCAATGACACACACAGCAAATACCCTTTGTAAGATTGACGAGAGCCGTCATATAATCGATTGTCCCGAGTGTCGGGTACTTATGATTCAATTAAAGGGTATATAATTTATGAATGTATTCCATAATAAGATTGTCACGCAGTTTTATCAATTTTTAGTCCTTTTATATAAATTCATATGTTTGTGCCGCGTAAAAAGAATGAATTAGCAGGTTAATGGATCATTATCTCTCGATGATGTAACAAAATAAAGAATTCTCGTATCTCGCATGATAAAGGAATTAATATCTTAAATGGTCACTCAACTAAAAAAAATTCACAGAAAATCACTCAACTAAGAATTTTTTTCATAGAAAATCACTCAACTAATTATTTTCATTAAAATTAGTTGACATAAAATTTTATACCATACAATATTTAACATACTCAATTAGGCTTATATAGTAAAAAAAAATTAGCAAATTTCTTTCTCTTTTTGAATAAACAGATCTCAAAATATAAACGCATATGATACAAATTAATCATGTGACAAATAACTCATTCACCTTAGGTTAATTAATTTATAAGTTGTGGCAGTGTCATATACGTAAGTGTTGCCACTTTATTGTTTTCTATATCTATCACCTTATTCTATATAAAAATAATAATCTTTTTATTTTTTTTACTAACATTTTAGTATTTGAAGCTTAATATTAAATTCACTTCATAAACTTAGAAAAAAAAAAGACAAATCAACTTAATTAACTTCATATTCATACGATTTTTAAGTTTAAGACACGTAAGTCTGAAGTTGATTTTGAAACGATTAAATTTATAAAAATTAATAAATTTTAATTAGGTCTTAAATGATGGTCTTCAAAGAGGTTGCACACTTGAAGGTATCTACTAGGACCAACTAGTCAGCCCACCAAAATTCATGCCTAATGTCACTCTTAATCTTCGTGAGGTAATAATAAGATTTGTGTATATTTTATTCTCCGTAAATTTTATTTATAAGATTTTACTGAATATGTTATTATTGTTGTTATTCTTTTATCAAAATATCTTTTTATAAATGATAAAGTGAAATTATGAAATTTTTGAGTTTTTTCTTTTTTAATTTCTCATTTAGTGTTTAATATTTATTTTAGAACTTAATTCATATTTACATCGTGAAGTCTCACTTTGAAGGATACGACTTTTTTTTTTAATCAAAGGTGGGTCCATGCCTATTATATATCTAGAACTTGAATCTAAAACCTCTTATTAAAAATGAATTGAGTACTTATCACTTCCTTACATTTTTTAACAACAATGTGTAAACCAAAATTTTAACCTCAGAGGAAGAAAAAAAGTCTCTTACAAAATAGCCAACTCATGGGAGTTTAAATATCTCATGAGTTTATTTTATTGCATCTTCTGTATAGGACAATAATTTCACTATTTAAATATAAATAATGAATAAAATAATTTTGAGATTAGCTAATATTTAAATTAAATATCAAATAAAATTATTCTCAAATATTATTTCAAAATTATTATTTATATCTCACGTATCAAACGAGCTCTTAGAATATGACTTGTTGACCAGCACTTTTTTGGGTCCCCTTTTTTCTATCACTTTAGTCAAAATGGTCCACTAGTCACTTTAGAGTAAGAAAACCAAGATATGCATAGAATATTTCATTCCAATTAAGATTTGTAAGGTAGTGTACAAGATTGAGTGACGATGCATGCTAGATTAAGCCTGTTAACTAGGTCGGATCGGGCTTATTATTGTTTTGAATTACCGAGCCGGACCGAGCTCCCAACTAATGGGCCTTCGATCTCGAACTGCATAGTGATTTCAGTGAAATTACACCGGATTGTGACTCATGAGATAAGTGTATCAGGTTAAATGAGGCGGGTTCCGGTTTGGTGGACTAACAGACTGGGCTATTTCTTTAATCATCATTTATTAATTCGAAAGTTTGAGAGTCAATTATTAATATAGTGTATTGTTATATATTTAATTTTGAAATAATTATAACTATTTATGACAATAGATTGATTACATTTTATTATTTATATGTATACTTATAATATATACCATGAACACACGCGCACGCACACGCACACGCGCACGCGCACGCATATATATATACACACACTTATACTAAATATACACACAATATACTACATATTTAGTAGAATATTTATATTGTATTATATACTTATAATATATACTAAATAAAAGTATTTTTAATTTTTTAATGTCAATACTTATTTCAGTAATATTTGTTAACATTATTTTTTCAAGTATCGACTTATTATGGTGACTACAAATTTAATTTTAATATATGGTTAAATAAAGTGATTAAAATTATTTAACTGAAGATATACTAATTTTATGAAAAATGAAATTAAGAAAGGTAAAGACTCAATGAGCCTTTGACTTTATTAATATATTGATAAAATCCAAAACATACCAAGTAACAAACTTACAATTAGTTGTCTCTAATAAATTATAAATTCTACATATTTCGAATCATTTTTTCTTACCGGGACGGTGAACCAGTAGGCCCCTACCGATCGATCTCTTAGTTCAGTATTTTTATAGACGACGATCACTGTCTCTTTTAATTGGTTTCATAGAGTACATTTGAGCATTATCAAGTAAATTAACATTATCGAGGACATGAATTTTAGATAGGAAGGAGTGGGGGTCGCATATTATGGTTGAAGGATAGTAGGGATAGTATGTTGTCTTGCCTTGCGAAGGTTTAGTGTCTTTTGTAGGCCTAGTCGTGCCCTTGTAGTTATTACCATATGTTGTTTATTGTATTATGATTATCACATTATTCTACCATTAATATTGTCTCTCTTGTTGACTTTACACTTCTTCTCTTTTTAACCATTATGATTTCTTCATTGGTTTCTTCTTCTTTTACTTGAGTTTGATACACTTGAGCCGAGGGTCTCTCGGAAACAACTTATCTACCTTCACAAGGTAGTTGTAAGGTCTGCATACACTCTACCATCCATAGATTTTACTTTGTGGGATTTAATTAGAAATGTTGTTGTAACACCTCAGATTCAGAAAAGGGAAATATATTCGTTTCGCAACCACTCGGCGAAGTTGCTCGAGGATGCCGAATGACTTGGCGATCCGCTGAGTGCCCCCCCTCGCCTTTTTGTCTTGATCTCTGAGTGTCGTGTGCTGTAACTTTAGGCAAGCTAGATCGAGCTCGCCGTTCCATTCGGTGAATCCCCCATCGCCTAATTGACTAGGTCCTAGAGCTGGCTCACTTTAATTTTCAGCGAGCTAAAGACTTACTCGACGAGTCGCCGAGTGGCCCTTGGCGAGCTTCAGTGGGTCTTAATCTCAGTTTTTAAGTCGGGAACTTCAGGGTCTTTTCAGATTATTTTAATTAAATATCTTGTTGTTTTACCCTTCACCTAAAGACCTATATAAGAGTTTTACCCCAAATTTCCCCAAATTTTAAAGGGATTCTCTCAAATTCCTAAAAATAAGAACAAGTTCTTCCCCTCCAAATATTTCTCTCTCTATAACTTGAAGAAGAAGATTGAAGTTAGGGCTCAAGGTCAAGTCTCCATTCTCCAATTGCTTGTGGGCTTTGATAGTAAGGTATGATGACTTTATTCATCCATGAAATCCTTGCATCCATAGAGCCCCTAAGTTCTCCAATTGAAAAGTAGAAGTTCCCCAATTTGAGTTAGGGTTTTCTTCTAAGTTGTGGGTCTTTATGAATGTTGATCCAATTGATTGGGTTATGATTGTTTATGCATGAATTGGGAAGATTACATGTTTTTAGGATGAATTTAAATGTACCTATGCTTAACCCATGTTTCTAAGTTGAAATTGATGTAAGTGGGTTTTGATCCAAGAAAGGAGAATTTATGAATTTAGGTGTATTGTTATAGGATAAATAAGGTACATTATGAATTGCTTTGATATTAAAGCATATATGATGATTATGATATAAGTTGCTTTGAGAGTGAAGCATATGTTATGAATTGTTGATTGTAATTTTTGTGGAAGGGTGTCACGCCTCGAGCTTACACCCTGGGCGGGACTGGCACTCGAAGACCATTGCTGGCCTGAAGCGAACCGTTGGCCTGGTTTACTAACTCAGCGGAAGACTACATGCATATTTATAAAGATCAATAGCACACTACTCAACTTAACTAATGAAATAATTTAGAATGTTTAATAGTTAACATTCAACTTGGCCAAAATGGCAACTCAAGTGTTAACTTGGCCAAAATGGCAACTTCAACAAATTTTCAGATTTTAATTCTTTCCAAAAATGACTATTTCCAATTATAAGCTTCTTCCTAGTTATTTCAAATTGCGAGATGTTACAAAGGGATAGTTCCCCACTTGATTTGCTTATGTATGAATGTGAAAGACTTTCTCACATTGAATGATTCTAGGTTGAAAGGATTGCTCACCTAAAATGAATCTAAGTTAAAGACTAAGAAAATGATGAGGCTAGAGGCGATTACCCATGACCTCTAAATGAGAAGGATATGAGGTGATTACACATATTCTTTAGAATATAATATGAGGCGATTACCCTTATTCCTTGAAGTTGAACAAGAGGCGACTACCCACGTTCCTATAATGATGTTGGACATGGAGGCGAGTACCAATGATCCTTATAGAAAAACATGGAGGTGAGTACCCATGTCTAGGGGTGGCAGGGGGACCGGGTCGGCCCGCCCCGGCCCGCGACCGGTCCGAGAACCGGCCCGCCGGACCCGGTCCCGTTTGAAGAAGGCGGGATGGGGGATTTCGGGATAGGGGACCGGTACCGGTCCGGTTCACCCATTGGTCCCGGTCGACCCGGCCCGAATGAACCGGCCGGTTCGCGGGATCCCCTAAAAATTTTTTTTTTTTTTTTTTTAAATTCTATCCGTTGGGCAACGGCTAGTGGGCCCCCCCAACGGATATTTTGGCAGATTTTTCCCCCAACCAACACCCCCTACCACCCCTACTTTTAATAATTTACTTTAAACCCTCAAGTTATTATAAATACACTTTAACCCACTTTTAATATTATAAATACCCCTCTATCCCTTATTATTTCTTACAAAATTATATATTCTCTCATCTATTTTTTATATTCTTTCAAGTCTCAACTCTCAATCTTAAGTCTCAAATCTCAATATTTTATTTCATTTAAGTCTCATATTATATCATAATACATATATTTCAATTCTAAGTTTTCATATTATATATCATAATATATATATCTAAGTTTTCATATTATATTTGCTATCAAATATTGGAGTTCCAAATTACAAGTTACAAGTTACAACAAACTACAAGCTTCAAGAATCGGTTATAACGTCTGCTATTAACGCAGACGTTTGGTACATTCGTTTCATAATATTTATATTTTATTTTTCGTCATTAATTTTTGTGTTATTATTATTTTTATATTATACTTTACATATAATTAAATATGAGTTCTAACAAAAAAGATACCGGTAAAGGAAAAGAGAAGGAACCAAGTGCCATTAGTAGATTATTTAATTTTACTAAAAAAAGTAGTAAGGAAAAAAATAAGAGTAAATGTGGTGGTACTTCTAGAGTTAGATTTAATACAAATGATTCTACTTATGTTGATGATACTTCTTATGATATTGATTCAAATGCTCAACTCGATCATGAACTTTTACAACAAATTTATGGTGATAATCCTTATCTTGATGAAAATTCAGGTGAAGAAGTAGAAGTTGGTTCGGGAGAAGATGAATTAGAAGATACACCTACTAGTCCGGTGACAAATGTTCCAAATGAAACTACAAATTCAACGGAGCAAAATTATGGACGCCCACCCCTTATACCTCCTACAAGGGAGAAGGTGAAGTATCAACGCCCTAAAACTTCTGTTGTGTGGCAATTTATGACTTTAGATAAGGAAAATTCTATTGCTATTTGTAATAAATGTAAGCAACCTTTTAAACATAAACAAGGTGGAGGTCAAGGTGGGACGGGGGGCTTAAATAGACATTTGTTATCTTGTGTGCCGATTCAATATAAAGAAGCTAAATCATTAGCCAATAGAAAAAAAGGAATTCCAGTTAATGATTTTGATATTAATGTTAATGAATCGGTAGGGGCTTCTAACATGGTTCAAGGAACATTAGATCCTTCTAACCCCGGTGGTCCACTAACACAACGTAAATATAATAAGGAAAGAGATCGTGAAAATTTAGCTAAAATGGTTTCTGTTTGTGGTTTACCTTATAGTTTTCCTTCACATCCCGGTTTTATTGAATATATTCAACAAACTTATAATCCTAATTATAGAGGTTTTTCAAGAAATACTGTTAAATCTGATGTTTTTGTATATCAAGGTAAACATTGTCAATATCTTCGTTGTGTGTTTAGCATATTAGATTGTAGAGTGTCTATAACTTCGGACATGGGTCGTAGTGTTAATGGACGTGATTATTTAACTGTTACAGCACATTGGATTGATCATAACTGGAATTTACAAAAAAGAATCTTAAGTTATAAAGAATGTGTAGAGAAAAAAACTGGTGCATATTTAGCTTCAAATATTTTGAGTGTTATAGATTATTACATGCTTATAGATAAAGTATTGTCTGTCGCATTAGATAATGCATCTAATAATGTAAACGCTGCTAGTATGTTAAAAACTAGATTATGTCCAATTGATGATAATTCTTTTCATGTTAGATGTGTTGCACATGTATTAAATTTAGTTGTACAAGATGGTATTTCATTATTTGAATGTGGTTGTATGAAAATTGAATATGCTGTTGCCTGGATTTTTTATGCTAATAGACCTGCTAGAATTAGGGAATTTAATGAGCGTTGTGTACTATGTGATTTGCCACCAAGAAAAATTCCAAGACATATTAAAACAAGGTGGAATTCTTTTTACGAAATGCTTTCAGTTGCTTACGAATATAGAGGACCCATACAAATGGTGTTTAATGCTCATAATGCTGACCCATTAGACAGAATTTGTGAAGAAGATTGGGAAGAAAGTAATGAACTATTAGAATTTTTAAGACTTTTTTATGATGCAACAACCATGTTTTCTGGAATTTATTATCCTACTATTTCATCAGTATTAATAAATATTTGTGCTATTTCAATTCAATTTTCTAAATACAAAAAAATTGAAAAATTTAGAGTTGCAATTGAAGGTATGATTGAAAAATTTTAAAAATATTTTTTTCCTATTCCTCAAATTTTTTTAACTGCTACTTTACTTCATCCTGACTATAAATTACAAGGTGTGCAGGGACTTGTTGACACTTTTTATGATACCTTAGAAATTTCACCGGAAATAAATCCAACTAGTCAACTGTGTAAGTGTAGCATAAAAGTAGAAGCAAAAATTTTGTATGAAAAATATAGAACTACAGGAAATACTCAAGAAGTTGGTCAAACTTCTAATCCTCAGAGTAAAGCTCGAATTTCAAGTTATATGCGAGATTTTCTTGGTCTTAATTCTACTAACCGTGATGATTTTGAAGAATATCTTAATCAATCTTTAGAAACAGTGGAAGACGAAGATGGCAATGAAGATTTATTAGCATGGTGGAGGAGGCGGAGCGTTGCATTTCCAATTTTAAGCAAAATGGTTCGTGATGTTCTAGCTATTCAAGCTTCATCAGTTGCATCAGAGGCTGCTTTTAGTGCGGCAAGGTTTCAACTTGGCGATCATAGACATTCATTGGCGGAAGACAGTTTGGAAATATCAGTTTTATTTAGAGATTGGGTCAACGCCGAAAGGAGAAATGATAATTTGCCAAAGTTAAGTTCCAAACAAGAAGCTTGGATTAATGCGGTACTTGGATCTAGTGATGATGAATTAGAGTCACAAGAGTTTCTAGCAAGTTTGCCAACACCGGAGGATGTTACCGTCGATATGATGCGACAATTAGAATTGAATTTTAAAGGAAAATACAAATATTAGATTACATCAGAGAACTAATTGAAACAGAACCCTTCCTAGAAGGTGGCTGCGTAAATTAGTTACTCATCTAATATTTGTAACAAATATTAGTTTTACATATGAGAACTTATTGAAACAGAACCCTTCCTAGAAGGTGGCTGCGTAGATTAGTTACTCCACTAATATTTGTAAATTGTAACTTCTAAGTTCTAAGTTGCAATTAGATTTTATTGAATAAATTTGAAGGCTTTATTAAGTCTTTTTTATATAACTATTGTCTTGCATTTTAATTTTAATATATTCATACATATTTACATATATACTAATTTGTTTGAAAATAGTTGAACATAATAAAAAGAGAACTAGCTATTACAAAATTTTATAATAAGGAACAAATGTTAAAAAATGGAACTTTAATACATCAACTAACACCTAGATTATTAAAAAAAAAAAAAAAAAGGAAAATTCAAAGTATTGCACATAACGTCCTTTTTTGGGGCCTTTTCTTCAAAATCAAAATTTCAAGTTTAAATTACTTTAAAATATTTAAAAGACAAATTTGAACTTCTCAAATTTGTAATTTCAAAATTGAAAATTGAAAATTGAAGTTTGAAATTTGAAAGTTGAATTTGAAATTTGAAATTTGAAAGTTGAATTTGAAATTTGAAATTTGAAATTTGAAATTTGAAATTTGAAATTTGAAATTTGAAATTTGAAATTTGAAATTTGAAATTTGAAATTTGAAATTTGAAATTTGAAATTTGAAATTTGAAATTTGAAATTTGAAATTTGAAATTTGAAATTTGAAATTTGAAATTTGAAATTTGAAATTTGAAATTTGAAATTTGAAATTTGAAATTTGAAATTTGAAATTTGAAATTTGAAATTTGAAATTTGAAATTTGAAATTTGAAATTTGAAATTTGAAATTTGAAATTTGAAATTTGAAATTTGAAATTTGAAATTTGAAATTTGAAATTTGAAATTTGAAATTTGAAATTTGAAATTTGAAATTTGAAATTTGAAATTTGAAATTTGAAATTTGAAATTTGAAATTTGAAATTTGAAATTTGAAATTTGAAATTTGAAATTTGAAATTTGAAATTTGAAATTTGAAATTGAAATTTGAATTTTGAAATTTGAAAACTTAAGCATTATTTATTAGCTAAAAATGTTATTGAAAAAAAATCAAATAAACTAAAAATGTTATTCAATAACATATAATTTCAATACAAATAAATAAGTATATAAAAAATAAAAAATCCCCCGTCCCGTCCCGTCCCGTCCCCCCAAAACCCGTCCCATCCCGTATATATAGTGGGACGGGATGGGACTTATTTTTGTCCCCCCAATCCCGGTCCCCCCAAAATCCCCCCAGAACCGTCCCCCGTCCCGTCCCGTCCCCCTTCGTCCCGTCCCCCAGTCCCCGTCCCCGTCCCCTTGCCAACCTTACCCATGTCACATGATGTTGGACATGGAGGCGACTACCCATGATCCCATAGTAAGTTGGACAAGAGGCGACTACCCATGATCCTTTATATAAGGCAGTAGGCGAATACCCATGAGCCTTTATAGGAAGGAAAGAGGTGATTCCCCATGTCTATAAAAGATAAGCTAAGATATGTTATGATAGGTGATAAGCTTGGATTGTTGCTTGAGTTTGCCTACCATGATGAGTAAGGATGAATTGAGGTTACTTCAAGAAGTACTCCTTATATGTAAAATGATATATTATGTGTATTGATTATGCCTTATGACTTATGTTGTCTAACTCTTATGTTTATGTTGATGTTTGTGCAAGTTATCATATTTAGTACATTCTTCTACTAACACATACTCTTGCCTACATTTCTTATCCAAATGTAGGGTCCGGCGATCTCGACTCTCATCCCCGTGGCTAGGATCCTTAGTAGATGCAATAATTGAAGATTGGTGAGGCCTCATAGCATTCGAGGATTTGGCCATTATTTCTTTATGTTCTTTTATTTTAGTTTGTGAACATTGTTGTATGGGTTGTGTCCTAAGATTCTATTGTACTAGATGGTTTTTGAGACAAGTGTATTAGACCTTCACTTCGTTTTATAAAGACTTTGATATTGTTGAAATGTTTTAATCTTATCGATTTTCTATTATCTTGACTATGAAAGCTATGTGGCTTATATGAGGCCTCTCGGGTCTTGTATGCCATGTTATGTCTAGAGTGTACCCCTGGATCGTGACAGTTGTTGTTGTATAAACCTTCAAGGTAAATTATCAATTAATTGTATATGTATGGTGCAATTATAATGACTAAATATCCACGTTCAATCATTAACGCTCACGTACATTTGTTGAAACTAGTTAGTAATAACATGTTCAACATTCAAATCATGCATATGTGCATTAATTATGCAAAGTTTTCTATCAATTATCATAATTTGTAACAGTATTATATATAAGGATTGGAAAAAGGGCCTAAAATATCCTTAAACTATTAGAAATGTTATAAAATTACCCTTCATTCACCTATTGGCTCTCAAATACTCCTGATATCCACATCTTGTCATCCATCTTTGAGTCCAATATTGACCACTTTTATAAAAGATTATCTAAATTTTTTAAATACGTGACGACCATATATTTGTTACAATTTTATTACTTAAATTAATTTACAAACCTATCTATTACTAATTACACCTGACCCAAATTAACTACACCCGCCCCAAATTAACTACACCTGCCCCAAATTACATTTATCCCACCAATTAAAAAAATACACCCTTTATTCCAATCATTTCACTTAATCTTCCAACCTTCTTCCCCAATATATTCGTTAACAATCTCAAAAACACTAAATACACACATGTATCACCCTATTTTAGAAGGGTCTTTTTTCCAAAAATGATATTTCTCCCATCAAAAGTCTCTTTGTGATGAAGAGGGGTTTGACAGACTCGACCAAACTATAAATAACCCAAAACATGTAGATTTGAGATAACTAAGCAGAAATTAATAAAATAAATTTCAATACAATAAATCATATGATAAAAGAGAATCATATTTAAAAAGATCATATAATAATTAATTTAATATAATCTGGAGAGATCCTAAATCTATAGAAATTTGAAACCTTCTCTTTTGAGAAAAGGATAAGTATATATATTTCTTTTAGTAGCTTGTATTTAAGACCCATAAAAGTTGACTTGGCATGTATATATATTTAGAACCCAATATAAACTTATTTATTCTAAAATTCAGAATTCATAAAATATAGAACTATTTATAGGATGATAAATAACACTATAAATATTTAATTCAAACATCACATTATTTCAAAAGACTAGTTTTTTATTCGAAATTGTAGGTGAATATATTGGAGAAGATGATTGGAAAAGGAAGTGCAATGTTTGTAATGAAGGGTATATTTATTTTAATCGGTGGAGTCAATGTAATTTGGGTCAGGTGTAGTTAACTTGACTGAGTGTAGTTAATTTGGGTCGGATATAATCAGTAATGGGTAGGTATGTAAATTAATTTAAGTAATTAAATTGTAACCAATAGATGGTCACCACAAATTTAATTTTTTTTAAAAATGATAATCCCCTATAAAAGTGGTCAATATTGGACCTAAAGGTGGATGATAAGGTATTTTAGAGCCAATAGGTGGATGACAGAGGTATTTGGAAGCCAATAGATGGATAGAGGATAGTTTTGTACCATTTTCAATAGTTCAAGGATATTTTAGACCATTTTTTGTATAAAGATTACATAGGGATTGAATTATATTCAATGGTATACCCAACAACATTGAAGACTTATATTTGACCCATGTTTCCTCGCTCAAAGATAAAAATGACCTTAAATGTGTCGTTTGGCAAAAGAAAAAATTAAGAGTAAGAAAATAAAAGTGACAGTTGAGATATTTATAAATCATTGATGATAGAATAAAACTATACCAACAAATATAATTTAACAGATTATAACATTTACTTATTTATCTTTCAAATCATCAATACTAATTCACAATATCATAAATTTATTTTTTAAGTGTGAAAAATCTTTCAAAATGGTTAATGAATGCATAATATATCAGTAATGATATTTATATAAATTAACTTTAATGTAAAGTATATGTTTGGATGAATACTTCATAATAGTATAAATAATACAATACTTGTGTAGGCGTAATCATGAGAGGTCTTGAGGTCATACTACAATGTTTTAAAGATTTCATAATTTTCAGAACAACAAGAAGAAAAAATAAAAGAACCAAAATATTTAGCATGATTAACGTTTGAACGGATATATATGTACAATTTAATGTAAAAACTAAGTGAGATGACTTTTCTTAAAGAGAAAACTATTTGAGAAAATTGAACAACACCTTACGACAAGGACTAAATTCATGAATTGAAGAACAACAGAAAATAACGAAACCAAAAAAGGTTCATATCTAGTTATCTAGAGAAGCATCATTTTCTATGACGTACATTGTTAAACATATCAAACTACAAACCTATAATTTTTAATGGCCACACTAAAAACAGAAACATAAACATGACTAGAAGACCACATACGTTGACAAATAGAGTTGGTGGATAGGGGAAAATGATAAATTCCTCTACTCATTTTCTTCCATATTAGGTGGAAGCAGTAATTCCTTGGAGTTCTTCAAATCCATCATATTATCTTCATTCATGTTCACCTCCTCTTTACCATCACCTCTATTCTTTTCTGCCGCATCAGCCATTTTGTTTTTGCTCCTGATTTCAAGTGTAGGCATAGTTGGGATTATTGGAGAAGCTACAGCTCTTGAACGCTTAGCACACTTGGAAGAGGACGATGATGCATTCAACATTGATGCTTTGGGCACAATATTTATGCCTTTTGGAAGCTTGAATTTTGAACTAGTGTTGCAACCAACAAGATTTCTACGGTTCATGGGTAGATTATGGTTGTGTTCACCAGAATAGGACACCAAGAAAAGGTTCTCACCCTTTGGGCTTTTCTCAATTATTTTTTTTGCTTCGCAGAATTTTGATGTACTACACTTATAGTAATTCCTGTTATGTCATATACACAAAACGATAATCAATTTTAGACAAATGTCATGTGTATACACCATTAATAAATTTTACTACTTTTTGTTATGAAAGTTGAGAACATAAGGGAACAGGTTATTCTATAACAAAAAAATGGTGAAAAGAGCGAACCTCAAAAATGGAGAACCTTTAATATGCTTCTGACCACACTTGTGCCATCTCCATATATCATTTGTGAGTTCCTCTTGCAACAATTCATAGGTAATCATTTTCGACTGACTTTTCCTGATTTCAAGTCAAAAGTATTAAAATCAAAATTCTTAACAGACACACATAAAATGTAATAGGGTGAGTGGTTACCTTGTTGTGGTTTGGATCGAAGGATTCCTCATGGGAAAAGTGACATTGGGATAAATGTTAGACCTTATATCAAGGTGTTTTTGTTGATCAATCAATTCTTGTGGTGTTGTAGTTATTGGTGGCATACACACTATTGTTGTTGGTGATGGAAGAAAAGAGCTTTGTTGGATAAATTGAGCTGGCTGAATGGGATGTAAGTACAACTCTTGGTTACCATTTTGGTTCATGATTTTGACTTGATCATTTGGTTTTTCCTGATGAGCAATTGGAAAATCTATAGAGAAAACTGTAGATAAGCCATTAAAATTAGTCATTTCAGAAGCTAAACGTATGTCAAAATAATTCGAAACATCATTTGGAGAAGTCTCCATGCCTAAGTTAGGAGCTACATCATTATTAGGTCTATTAATATTACAACTTTTTACCACCCCACTTTTATCCCAATCATCTTCTCCCATTTTAGATCTATATATAATGATATCTAGTTAACCGCAAAAAATGGGGAAAGAGAAAGAAAATCGTAAAAATTCAAAAATGTGCTTATGAGAGAAACTAATGATGTTTTCTGCAAGAGCGGAGAGGGAAAAAGGATCTAAAGAAGGGACTAGCTTATGGAGGAAATAGATGAGTTAAAAATGTTTTAGCTGGTAGGAAATTAGAAATAGATGAAGAAAAGTGAACCATTTTTTCTTATTATATAGAGAAACTTAAAGGGGTACCTACCTACCCCGGCTCGTCCGCATTTACTTTGCAGTTAATGTACAATAAATGTTTTTTTCTATTTTAGAATGAGGGGTATTGTCGATATATGAGAAGTCAAAGATAATCACTTGTTGTCATGACCCGATTCCTCATGTCATGATATCACCTACTACACCCCACTAGTAGGTAAGCCTAACCTTTAGTCTGGAGCCACAAGCAACGGGCTATCAAGTAGAAGTCAACAATAAGAAGCATGAAGCTTATAACGAAGCGAAGAAAGGGTAATCAATAGAAATGTAATACAACAAACCATCCCCAAGACCAAGCATCTAATTAAGATAAGAGTACAAGGCTTTTTACTACTACAAAAAAAGTATAGGTTGTCTCTGAATATAACATAAAGACTAAGCCTAGCAAAAATAGACGAAAAATGGTAACTCAAAACACCACGAGCTCACTCTAGTTTCTGAACTCCAATTTGCTCTACACGACTCCAAATCAACGGCGAGAACTCAAAATATGATATGCAGGGAGTAAAAATATAGTATGAGTACCAAAAACGATACTCAGTAGGCATGGCCGAGTGAGCTCCAAAGACAAAGCAAATATATACAACAAGTAATAATGAAATCATAACACAAATCACTTAATAGGAGATAAAACGATAGACAAGCAATAAGGAACATAAGTAGGATACAAAAATAAGGAACTCAGTTAAAACATACTTGGAACAGAAGCCAACAACCTACTCACAACAAACTAAGATACAAGAGTCGACTATACAAGGTTAGGTGGACTAACAATCACAAGTCTAAAGCGACAACCAATCAGTTGTCACATCAACAACAACACAAAAGAGAATATAATCAAACAATAACCTAATTGAACCCACATAACCCGATAGGTGTAAACAACAAACATAACTCAACCGGCCCCCATAAAATCGGAGGGTGAAATCTACAAAAAAAGTATACTAATGATAGGAAATTCATATGAATACAAAGTATGTAGTATGACAAACAGTAACTAAGTGTATAGACCTGCCTCCCTATCGTGCAGACAAGGTTGGACCCATGCAGCTCACTTATCCGGTATTATGGTACTCATGGTAAGAGAGGCCCATAAAGGACACGAAAAGTCCATATACACAACCTAGGCTTGAATCCAAGTCTTTTCAAGGATGTAGAGAATCATGACTAGACCTGAAATCCGCGACTAGTAGGAATCAACTCCGTTTAGAGACCAAATTCACAATAGTTGGAAAAATGCCCAAAATATAGTCAAAACGGAAATGTGGGACCCATACCAAGAATCCCAAAATTGATTTCATCAAAAGGACCCAATGGATTTATCGGGTTTTTGTCCCCAAATGGGGTACAATTTGATGGTCGAAACAACCCAAACAAAGACATTCACAAATTCTTCAAATTAAAGAGACAAGGCAGCCCATTCCAAGTGAAAATTACCTCAATACTCCTACTTTTACACTTTCTAATCAGTCCCACACGTAGTCACACCAACTCCAGACAAAACATAACTTGAATCCCCTGAAAAAAAGTTGCCTAGCTTGAGATATCGAAGTTCGAATATTTGGATAAAATGGATAGAAAAACAAAATAAACCTTCACCGATGACCATAAAAAGGATCAGTCGGCTGCGAAAGCAGCCAAGCCCAAAAAGCTCCTACGGAGAAATCGGCGACTGTGAAAGTCGCTACCATGAAACTGATTAGTCGGCTGTGAAAATGGCAAATCCCCAAGAGGCTCCCACCGCTAAAGTGATGCCTAGGCCACTAAAGAGGCTACAAAAAGCGATCAAAGGGCCACTAAAGCAGTCGCACTAAAATTGTTGCACAATAATTTGAAGGAAAATGCTCCAAACTTCAAATGGACACCCGAAATTTATTCGGAACCCGTGATTGCAAACAAATTATGCTACTAATCAAAATTGGCATTCCAGACTCAATGAAACCATCAAAACTTCCATCCGAGGTCGTCTTGACAAAAGGCAAGTCGTACACCCGAGTTCCTTTTTAAGCCAATATCCACAAGAGGATTTGAAATGAGTTCAGAAGCGTAGCGAACCACACAAAAGGTCATACTAGATCAAACTCAACATTTCAGAGTTAATTGTGCTAATAGATTTCTCATCTGAGCATGTTTAACAAGAATATTGATCAAAGTCAAACTTTGCTTAAAACTTCCAAGTTTAAATGCCAAACGACACAAATTCATATCGAAAGTCTCAATACCTGAACCAACCATGACCCAAGCCTAAAATGGCCCTTCCGGAGCTGATGGAATCATAAGAATTATATTCTGAGGTTGTCTTCCTGAATTTTTGACATAAGTCAACTATTCAAGTTTCAAAGGTTCCAAAATATAGAAACTCGAACAAAACTCAAATGAGTGACCCGATGACCAAACTTTAAGTCCCACCAAGTCGTAAATGACTTAGGGTCGCTAAAGGAAAGCTCTTAATGATGAAAATATAAAAAAATGAAGGAAATGACATGAAGGGTCATTATAATATCCACTACTAATAGGGCTTTCGTCCATATAAGTAGAAGGACAATTATAGCTTGAAGTTACAAAAATATGAGGATACTAGGCTTGGATACTCCGCCAGACCTTGAGACTCCCTCCCAGATCGAAAAACACTAAGCACAATATTCTGCTGAGAAAACCAACACCACACCAAAACCACCCAATTGAGAAAGCACATGACAATGACAGAAGCAACCCTACTCATAAATCGAAATACTTACATTATGCTCCAAATTTAACATTTTCTATTAATCAAGAGCATTTTGTCGGTCCTTAGCTCTCTTGGACATCTCCAACACAATTTGAAAACTTCCTACAAACCCACACAACACAAACCTCAAGAGAACTACATGTTTTGCCTGAACATCAAGGAATAACAACCGCCAAGATAAGGAACTTAGCCTTGAGCAAAGCCCAAAATCCACTCATTACTCTCACAAACGAACAATCTCAATTGGAACTCAACCTTCTGAAGCCAAGAACTTTCCTCCAAAGGAGCTTCTAGAAATTCAACACAATGAACCCATAAGTTACTCTTCCCCCGCAAATCAGAACCAACCATCCTAGTCTAAGGGAAATAGAGCTGGTTGGCGGTGTATCAACACAGTCAATTGGTTGGTGGTGGCCCAAGGGTACAAACTTCTATCACAAATCATGATAAAGGCAAACTTCGCATACTGAACAAGAATAAAATAATACATTCCACGAATTAATTTTACCCCATCATAAATGTGAACCTTCTTAAAAATTTCCATTTTCCCATAGAAGCTATAGTCTAAAGTCATTGATGAACAACACCACGCCGACTCTAAATCACCACCAGCACAACCATAAAAACAACAAAATTGCAACAAGGTAACAAGGAATCACACCTCTAAATTTTGGGTAGCCATAACTAAACTTTAAGACCACCAGAAAAAGACAAATAAAAAAAGACTGAATGAGCAAAAACACAATTACACAGACAAGAATAAGACTAAGGAAAAGGTAGAAAGCGACCAACTAAGACTACCACAGAACTATAAAGTCCAAACTGCCCATCACACAACAACTAGAAATCTCCCAACTACTACTCGAAGGACAGCACACAACTAAGGCAACCTCTTAAGTTAGGTAGGCTTAACAATATAAAACTGGGCAAAACTGGTCTAGCCAACTATCTAAAAAGGATTGCCATCACACTGAGAACATATAACAAAAGCCATCAATGCAAAAAAATGGAGAGTTGCTCAACCACTACTCCCAATTGAAATAATACCACCTAATCGATCCACTACTAAAAGGAATCAACTACATGAGGTAAACCACCTAAATAATTCTCAAGTCAAGCAGTAATAACATTAAAACAATGGATAAGAAGTCAAATAAATATGAATGGGCATAAAAACCCCAAATCACACTTGATAAGAACAAAGGGATAAAACCACAAAATTGCATCAAAAGAGTGGATACATGACGCCTCGACCTTTGGATGGCCTGCAGAAGCATAAAATAGATCATGCCCGAGCATAACCTGAACATCTGAAGTACTACTAGCACCACTCAATGCACTACCTCTAATAGAAGGTGTTATCAACCCATGAGACTTACCTAACAGAACACCTTTCACTATGGTCCCATGCTGGGGGATAAGCTCTAGAGTGATGGCCAAGCTCTCCCCATATACGACAAGATTTGACCACTCTAGACTAGGGAATATTATATTTCTGGAATAACAATACCTACCTAGGGCACTTCGTAAACCAGTGGTCAAACCCTCCACAATTATAGCAACCTCTATAGTTTGAAGCTTGGCATGAAAAACACGATGAGTGGCCTTGCCAGCCTCTGTCAAGCTCAAAACCACCCCCTACAAACTGCACTGGACCCTACGACAATCTATGACATAGTTGCATACCTTTCAACACTCATACCAACCATCACCAAGAGCAGCCTATTATGAAGACTCAATTGTAGTAACATGAGACACGACACATATAGGTCCAAGAGGATCACCGTGAGAAGTCTAACCTGAGTTATGCCTGCCATAGTTACCATGACCTACCTTACAACTTGAGATACTAATGCCACAGACCTAGTAGGTCAAGAAGGAAGATGACCCTCATTGAACTCATACCCACCTCGAAGTTGAATGTTGTTATTGTTGTACTAATAGTGAGGCCTCTTACCATTGTCTCTTGAAGCCTCAAGACATACCTGCTCCGCCACCTTTACATGATTAACAACCTAGGGAAAAGTAGATCATACTTCTATTAGATGTTTGATACACTCAAATTACACCTCTCTAAATAAGTATAAGCGATCATTATAAAGTAAAGAACCCAACTTGTAGGTTGGGGTCGATCCCATGAGAAATATGGTTTAAACTTAAAATCATTCATAATTATTTCCATTTAGTCATACTATTTCCGAGAAAAGTAAACAGGGGGATGTTGTAAATAAGTAACAGATTGTAACAAGTAAACAAGATTCACAATTTGAGTTATCAATATAAGATGAAAACTAGGTTATATGTGTTCCCCACAAGCTCTTAACATAGTAATCCTACTAATAGTAATCATATCCTAGTGTTTGTCATGCAAGGCCGATAAGTTATGTATTCCTACGTGATTGGTAATCCTAGCAAGAACTTTCACTCGCAACTTGGTAAGTCTATGTGTGTGTGCATTACTAACCCTTACCTTCACCCCAGATTATTCATCGTATCAATTTAGTTTAGTTTTCACCCTCACTTCAATTGATAACAGACTAATATAGCAACATATCCTTAACTAAATCTCTGTTGTTTAATCATTTTCTCATTCTTTACCCCATTCGTAAGGCAAGTAGGAACAATGCGAGTTCTAACATTTGCAACTGTTAAAAAGACTTCTAAACAAAAGGATTAACAATACATGCATAAACACTATTCAAGAATTACTTAATTATTACTCATACTTTGTTAATTGTTCATGGTTCCCACAACCCTAGTTGTGGATTTAGCTACTCATGCTTGAGAGTTCACAATTCATGATTAGGTTAAAAGAATTCATGAACTTACAATGAGAATAGATGAAAACAGAAATCTTGAATTGAAATTCAAAGTGAAATTTGCATAAATCGACTTCCAAAAATTAAATTGCTAAGTGTTTGCAAAATAATTCCAAAAGGCCCAAAACTTAAAGTATACAATAATGTCTAATCCTTAAAATGGAAATTACAACTAATATTTATAGAAAACAAAACCTAAACCAACTAGAAAAGGAAATAAGGAAATAACTTCTCAGACGCGGTTTCTATCGACGACATGACCTACGAATCGTGGGTCAACCTACGGTTCGTGGTCACCCTCCATGGTTCAAGACTTGGGCAATAATTCAGGGCCTTCAAACGACGATTGGACCTACGGTCCGTCACTTGTCTCCGTGGTTCAAGTACTGGAACTTCAACTCTCTGATCACCAACAACGGATGTGAAGGACGGTTCGTAGGTCGACTCACGGTCCGTCGTTTACCTCTGTGATTCCACACTTGGTTAGACTTTCTTGAACCTTTATCTATGTCACGACCCGGGATCACCCCCTAGTCGTAACCGGCGTACTCGACCTCGAAGAGGTCTAATACAAGCCTCTTAGCATTCATTCATCGCATAGACACTAAAACCATAAGGAATTAAAAACTTTCTTTACCAAGAAAACATTTCATTAAAAAAAAACAATAGCAAGTGGAAGACTTTCTAGACTTTATACATGATGTCTCAAAACCATCTAATACTTTAGAGTACAAATTTCGGGACTAATCCCGTACACAACTTAAACAATACTAAAAGACATAAAAGAACGTATTGGGTATTGTCCTCGAATCTATGAGGACTCACCAAGTCTTCATCTTCAACACTTAGAAACCTATCAAAGCCATGACATGTCATCTTCTCCAAATCCCTACACTTTAGTTCAAAAAAGGGAAAGAAAGGGGTTAGCACAATTAAGTACTAAGTATGGAGACCATGCAAAAACATGTCAAAAAGGACATTTTCAAAGAATAAATGCTTTCATATCAATTTGATAAAACCTTTCCTTTACAAGTATAAGAGACATAATACAAGTCAACATTA